>NW_024836588.1:0-1226 GCF_019175285.1 Sceloporus undulatus
GCTGTGGCACATCGCCCGAGATTGGGGGGCGGGGGGGAGAAGGAGGTGTCTTGTTCTGATTGGCTGAAAGGAATAAGCCTAGGCATTTGATTGGCTGGGAGAGTTGGCTTTCTTGAAAGAAATGGTCGTTGAAGAGGCGGCTGAGAAGAATGATAAAAAATGGAGGTGAAGGAGCAGGGAATGAGAGAGTTGCGCATGCGCAGAGGCTTATAAGGCTGAGGGGACTCATTTCCTCACACACACACACACACACATGTATATATATATATATGTATATGTATATGTGTATATATATGTATATATATATATAACGCCTTATAAAAGAAACACGAGCAAATTGTCACAAATTCTTTTCATTTTTCATAATAAGCAACCATATAATGAATAAAATTACAATTGAAACATTCAAACACGAACAAATTGTGTCTGTTATATTATTACCATTTATTATTATTATTATATATCTATATATATCTATATCTATATATCTATTGGGGTGCATGGTGAGAATTTGCTGTGGTGAATGTTTAACTGATCAAAGAATACATTTCTTTCTATAGTAGTAATTATTGTTATTATTATTAATAATTATTAATTATAATAATATTACATGATTAATATAATAATTAATTATTATTATTAATAAAAACTACAAAAAGGAATGTATTCTTTGGTCAGGTAAACATTCTCCACACCCCAATATATGTACTGTATGTGTGTGTGTGTGTGTGTGTATAAACATATATATAAACACAAATCTATACATACACAAACACACATATTGGAGTACAAGGTAAGAAATTGCTGTGGAGAATATTTAACCGACCAAGGAATTCATTTATTCCTATAGTAATAATTATTGATGATGATGATGATGATAATAATAATAATAATAATAATCTAAAAAAGAAATGTATTCTTTGGTCACTTGAACATTCTCCACAGCAAATTCTTGCCATGCACCCCAATGCATATGTGTGTGCATATATATGTATGTGTTTGTGTGTTTTATGTATATATTTATACATTTATACACACACAATAATAATAATAATAATAATAATAATAATAATAATAATAATAATAATCTACAAAAAGAAATGTATTCCTTGGTCACTTAAACATTCTCCACGGCAAAATTTTGCCATGCACCTCAATACATATGTGTGAGTATATATGTGTGTGTGTGTGTGTGTGTATGTAATAGATTCACCTTAGGGTCAAAA
>NW_024836589.1:0-1226 GCF_019175285.1 Sceloporus undulatus
GTTGGACCAAAAAGACAAATTAGCGATTCTGTTGGTGTACCAGGTACACTTGTCCCTCCACATTTGCTGGGGTTAGGGGCACAGGACACCTGTGAATGTGGAAAAACTGCAAATAATAAAAACACTATGTTTTTACCTGAGAGAACACACCTCTAGGAATCCCTAGGTCCTCCAGTGCGACTCTGTGGTCAACATCTTCCAGACATTGACCATAGAATTGCACTGGAGGAGCTACAAATGCCTAGTGGAGTGTTCTCTCTATGAATCTCTAGGTCCTTCAGTGCGACTTTTGGTTAAAGTTGACTATAGGGTTGTGCTGGAGGACTTAGATATTCCTGGAGAGAACATAGTAATAAAATATCTGAATAATCAAATCCACAAAAGTAAAAACTGCAAATGTGGAAAAACAAGTGTATTCTACTGCCTAAAGTGATTTCACTTTCTTGTATGGAAATCTCAGATAATTTCAACATTCAATCATTGATGATGCCTGAGAGGGCTTGGCTTGGGGCTTCATGGCCACCATGACAATCAGCATGTATAATTCCAATCTCACAATTTCAAGTGTGAGAATGAAAGTTTGAAGTGTGTGACCATGTCGATTTGGTCACAAATGTTCTCTTTGAAATCTAGATTGATGGTGGCCCTTTCCCACTATAGTGGAGATGAGCTTATTAAAATCATCAATACAAGAAATTTTCTGGAATCCAAGCAGTTGTTGAGTGTTCTTAGTGAGATTTCAGTCAGCATGCCTGTTGTTCTTGTTGAGACCATTGCATCCTTGGAGTATGGAGATAGAATGGCCTTTCCTGGTTTTCCAAAATAAGCTGTCCAGAAATTAATTCTGTGGTTGTCATGATCCAGAGGTAACTCGGAAAAGACTAGAGGCTGATAAATGACTAGCACCAACAAAGAGACACCAGACCAAATCAGCCACCCCTTGCACTTTATGGGTTGATGTGGCCGTTTGATATTGTGCTTCTACTGTTACCTACAGGATGAGTGACACTGGGGGGATTTTGCTCATGAAATATATCCTAGTATTGTTTTGTTTTAAAAATGGAATCTTTGATTAATATATACTTCTGGAGGGACATCTTCTGAGGATGATTCTCAGATTGTGGTTTTCACTGAAACACATGAAATGCATCAGTGGATTATGATGAGCTGGAACTCATCTTCCTCTTCCAGCCTATTAAAAACAAAATCAGATTAATAATGCTTAA
>NW_024836590.1:0-1226 GCF_019175285.1 Sceloporus undulatus
TATGTTTGTATTTGCATGCCTTTGAACTGCTAGGCTGGCAGAAGCTGGGACTAGTGATTTCTGCTCACTTGGGCCTCAAACTGTCAACCTTCTGATCTTATAATCATCAGAATTGGCATCTTAACTAAGGCGGGATACAGACGGGCAGGGGAAGACGTCTTGGAGGTGTATTCTGCTGAATACGGAGCATCCCCCGGGGCCGTGGCTCAGGTGTATGGGGCTTCCACATGGGGGGCAGTGAAGACGCCTCACCTGGGGCCGTTTCTGACCCGCAGTTTCCATACCGCCACCTTGCAGGACGCTGCAAAGAGAGAGGCAGCTTCCGCACGGGCAGCCAAAAACGAAGCTTTTTTTTTCTTTTGCCGGCTGGTGGATGCGCAGCTGCGCAGCTGCGGCGGTCAGCACCGGTGGCAGAAAGCATATGTGCACATTTTAAAAGCCCAGGCCCCTTTAAACTTTTTCTCCACCCTGCCCAAGAACAATGGTGGTCTCCTGCCAGCTGGTGATCAGCTGGTGTTGGCATCCTTGTCCACTTGCACGTTGCCAATGTCACCAGCATCATGGATGCCTCCTCTCCTTTGGTCCCCACACTCTTGCTGAATCTGCAATGCACAGCCACAGCTGTCGCCGCTGCCACCGCTGTCCCCCTGCCATCCCCATCACCTCCCTTGTACATATGTAAATATTTAAAGTTTTAGCGTTTTTTTATTGTTAGGTGAAAATGGCGCAGGAATGTGTGTAGGGGTGCACTTTAAATTCCAAACTTTCCACAATTCTAGCAGCGCATGCGTACATGTTGCTCTAGGGTTAGGGTTAGGGTTAGGGTAACTAGCATTAAAATAGAGTGCAGCTGTGCTGCAGCTTCCACATCTGCTTGGCATCTGACGCTCTAATTAGCGCCTCGGTGCAAACTGCGCATGTTCCAGGACCCCGACTCATTATGCGACGCAGCAGATACGGAGCTTTCAAATGGGCAACTTAAATTAGCGGCGTAACAATTCTGGCGTACCGGTGCAGCAGCTTATAGACGGAGCTGCGCAGTTGCGTAGTATATAGAAAAGAAGCGGGGAAAAGCAGCACCTTTTTAATGCCGCTTCTTCCCACTTGGGGCGTGCGGGCGGCTATACCTTCATGACGTCATGAACACACCCCTTTTTGCCCGTCTGTATCCCGCCTTTGTCTCCATATACAGTCATACAGGTCATATAATTAATTCGTTAATATTG
>NW_024836591.1:0-794 GCF_019175285.1 Sceloporus undulatus
GACTGAAGTCACAATGGGACAGTCTAACTGCTTCAGGCAAGGAGCATTGGACTGAAGTCACAATGGGACAGTCTAAATGCTTCAGGCAAGGAGCATCAGACTGAAGTCACAATGGGACAGTCTCAATGCTTCAGGAAAGGAGCATCAGACTGAAGTCACAATGGGACAGTCTAACTGCTTCAGGCAAGGAGCATCGGACTGAAGTTACAATGGGACAGTCTCAATGCTTCAGGCAAGGAGCATCAGACTGAAGTCACAATGGGACAGTCTGACTGCTTCAGTCCTATCTAAATCTTTAAGGCAAGGACCTTGAGTATGAGATCACAATGGGCCAATCTCAGTCTCTCAGGCAACGAGCATCAGCCTGAGGTAATGGGCCAGTCTCATTCCTTCAGGTATGGAGCACCAGTCTGAAGTGACAATAGTCCCATCTAAATCCTTCAGGAAAGGAGGATAAGCCTGAGATCACGATGGGACACTATCAATGCTTCAGGTAAGGAGCATCAGACTGAGGTCACAATGAGCTAATCTCAGTCTCTCGGGCAACGAGCATCAGCCTGAAGTAATGGTCGGTCTCATTCCTTCAGGTATGGAGCACCAGTAAGAAGTGACAATAGTCCCATCTAAATCCTTCAGGAAAGGAGGATAAGCCTGAGATCACGATGGGACACTATCAATGCTTCAGGTAAGGAGCATCAGACTGAGGTCACAATGAGCTAATCTCAGTCTCTCGGGCAACGAGCATCAGCCTGAAGTAATGGTCGGTCTCATTCCTTCAGGTATGGAGCACCAGT
>NW_024836591.1:804-1226 GCF_019175285.1 Sceloporus undulatus
CTGAAGTGACAATAATCCCATCTAAATCCTTCAGGAAAGGAGGATAAGCCTGAGATCACAATAGGCCAGTTTCAGTTATTCAGGTAAGATGCATGAGCCTTAAGTCACAATGGGCCAGTCTCAGTCCTTCAGGCAAGGATCACAATTGGACACTATCAATGCTTCAGGTAAGGAGCATCAGACTAAGGTCACAATGGGCCAGTCTCAAAATGGCCGCTGGACCACAAAATGGCTGCCAGAACACAAAATGGCCACCTCAACCTTAGCGCGTCACAGTTGGCAGTTTGGGGCCTTCAGGAAACCCATAATGGAGAATGTAAGATCCCTAAAGTCAGAAGTGACCCCAAACAGGATTTCCCAACCTTAACAACCTCAGCCTGAAAACCAAGGATAGTATAGGGATTCTGTTAGTATACCGTCCA
>NW_024836593.1:0-1226 GCF_019175285.1 Sceloporus undulatus
GCATAGCACTTGCGAGTGTCCTCCCCAGACTCCAGCATTTCGAGTGACAAAGGGCCTCTGGAATCAACCACGGAGCTAAGCAAGCTCAGGTTGGAAAAGAGGCATGAGAGAAAAAGGAATTGTTGTGTTACCCTTTCCTCTCTTCATAGACATTGCTCATAACTGCTAAATTGAATGCTTAATATGTATGAAAACAAGGGCCTCATTTCAAGTTCAGTTCTTAAGTTGAGTGATCTACATGGGGTGACCTTTGTACCAAGTTCAGAAGCTTCAGTTAGTTCAAAATGTGGCACCAAATTGGTCTCCGGAACATCTAGATCAGACCATATAACACCAGAATCTCTATATTGGCTGACAATTAGCTTCCGGGCGCAATACCAAGCATTGCTTATTACTTTTAAAGACCTACATGGCTTGGGTCTGAGCAATTTGAGGGAACGCTTTTCCATACACAATCTGCCCCACACTCTCAGAACATCTGGGAAGAATCTATTAGATTACCCAAAGGTCAGGCTAAGAACAACTTCCCACAGAGCATACATAGCCATGGCCCCCAAGTTATGGAACAACTTGCCGGAGGAGATCTGTATTATCACCACCTTGGATGCTTTCAAGAAAGCACTTAAGATGGATCTCTTCCGGCAGGCTTACCCACCTGACCTCTTGTAAAGAACTTAAGGGAAAATCCCACTTCTGATCGCAATTGTGCATTTATACGATGTTTTTATTTGTCCCGAATTGAGTTTTAAGCAACTTGTTTTTTTACTGTGTGTAAAAAGATGCTGTTGTTGTTTTGTGGCTATTTTACAGGTAAATACAAATAAAACCTATTATTATTATCTGTCTGGTTGGTAGCTGCCTCCCAATCCCCAAGACGCCTCTCCTTGCCCTTCCCAGAGGCCCCTTCCTCTCCGCACAGAGCCAGGAGATCCAGGCTTTGCCTTCCCCTCCTGACTCCCAGAGGCTTGATCCCCTTCCCTTTCTCCCTCCGATCTCCAACCTTCCCTCTTGCCTATCTGCACTGATTTACCATTTCACCCTCAGCATCTCTTTCCTGCCTTTCTGTTTTTCACATTGCCTCCATCTCTCTATCACAGACACACATCCACAGAGTGTGATGCATAAAAGGGACACTTTGAGGTTCATTTCTTGAGAAAGGCAGGGCAATCAATATAGAATTAATGCATTAGGAAAGGCAGAACAAGGGGTCTGGGACCTGGTTTTTG
>NW_024836594.1:0-370 GCF_019175285.1 Sceloporus undulatus
GAAGAAGAATCTTTCCGTCTACAGATCTGCCATGGAGCCTTCGAGACTTTTTGAGGATGTGGATTTTGGTGTTTGTAGATGTGGGTGGCTAAGCAATGGTGGAGCAGAGGAAAGCAGAAGGCAGGCAGCAGCAGGAGGACATGGCAGCAGTGGTAAGCTTCAAAAGCCATTCCTCCAGCCCTCAGGAAGACCAGCAGCCAAGCCAGAAGCAAGCCTTCCCTCTCCCCCCAACTCTACCAGGGGCACAGAAGGCAGCAGAGGCCAGGCAGCAGCAGGAGGGCATGGCAGGAGTGGCAAGCCTCAAAAGCCACTCCTCCAGTCCTCAGGAAGACCAGCAGTCAAGCCAGAAGCAAGCCTTCCCTCTTCCCCC
>NW_024836594.1:470-1226 GCF_019175285.1 Sceloporus undulatus
CACCAGGGGCACAGAAGGCAGCAGAGGCCAGGCAGCAGCAGGAGGGCATGGCAGGAGTGGCAAGCCTCAAAAGCCACTCCTCCAGTCCTCAGGAAGACCAGCAGTCAAGCCAGAAGCAAGCCTTCCCTCTTCCCCCAACTCCACCAGGGGCAAAGAAGGCAGCAGAGGCCAGGCAGCAGCAGGAGGATATGGCAGGAGTGGCAAGCTTCAAAAGCCACTCCTCCAGCCCTCAGGAAGACCAGCAGCCAAGCCAGAAGCAAGCCTTCCCTCTTGCCACAACTCCGCCAGGGGCAAAGAAGACAGCAGAAGCCAGGCAGCAGCATGAGGGCATGGCAGCAGTGGTAAGCTTCAAAAGCCACTCTTCCAGCCCTCAGGAAAACCAGCAGCCAAGCCAGAAGCAAGCCTTCCCTCTTCCCCTAACTCCACCAGGGGCAAAGAAGACAGCAGAAGCCAGGCAGCAGCAGGAGGGCGTGGCAGCAGTGGTAAGCTTCAAAAGCCACTCTTCCAGCCCTCAGGAAGACCATCAGCCAGGTCAGAAGCAAGCCTTCCCTCTTCCCCCAACTCCAAAAGGGGCAAAGAAGGCAGCAGAGATCAGGCAGCAGGAGGAGGGCATGGCAGGAGTGGCAAGCTTCAAAAGCCACTCCTCCAGCCCTCAGGAAGACCAGGAGCCAAGCCGGAAGCAAGCCTTCCCTCTTGCCCGAACTCCGCTAGGGGCACGGAGCGCAGCAGAGGCGAGGCAGCAGCAGAAGGGCATGG
>NW_024836595.1:0-1226 GCF_019175285.1 Sceloporus undulatus
AATGGCCTCCAAAACACAAAATGGCCACCAGAAAACAAAATGGCTGATAGAACACAAAATGGCTGCCTCTTCCTGAGCACTTGGCAGTTGACATTTGAGGCCTTTAGGGGAGAGAGAGAAACTGAGGGGAAGAGTGGAAGGAGGTCCTGGAGGGAGGGGGCCTTTGGAGATATAGGGCCTTCCTAAGATATTCAGTGTTCGCTTCATAACAAAGGGGTTTCTGGCCTCATAAAGGAAGGCAGTACAGTGGTACCCCGGGATACGAATTGATCGCGTTACGAAATTTCCGGGGTATGAAAAAGTTAGCTTGGAAAAAACTGTTCCGGGTAACGAAAGATTTTTCGGGTTACGAATTTTTTTCGGTGTGTTTCGGCGCTTTTTGGCACGAAATTTAAAAGCCGCGGCTTTCCAGCGCTAGCGGAAAGCCTTTTTTCGGGTTGCGAAATCTTTCGGGTTACGAACGGCGCCGCGGAACGAATTAAATTCGTAACCCGGGGTACCACTGTAGTAGCCTTTTCTCTTGCCAATGGGATTTACAGTGTATTCCCTGGACTGGATCTCCTAGCATCCACAGGGCCAGAAGGAGGAGGGGTCCATTTCATGGGACTTAGGCTTTGGGAATGTGTTCCTTTGGCCAGTGTCCGTGTGGCTGGGACTCCAGGTTCCCTCAGTTCCTCCTGCCTTGTTCCATATTAACTGCAGGAGGAGCCTGTGAGGGTGGGGCAGGGGGTGGGGTCTTCCAGCTCCTCTGCCCCCATTGACCAGAATGAAGAAGGGGAGGAGCTTCTGCCTCTATTTAGCTCTGTGCGTGGAAGAGAGAGTGAGGAGTGAGAAGGAGATAGATACAGATAAGGAGGAAGGAGAGGGAAAAGGCTTGGAAGTGGTAGGCTTCACTGCTGTGCTGAGGCCTCCAACTGCCAAGCGCTGAGATGGAGGTGGCCATTTTGTGTTCTGGCTGTTTTGTGCTGCTTGGGACTGTGGGGAATAATGTTCTGGAACCTTCTCTGAGCCCTCAGTTGAACAGTTGTGTCTCTTTTCTGAGAGGGTTTTCTTATTACACAGCTCTGCTCCTTCTGGGGAAGATGGGTTTTAAAAGGGTTCAGAAATGGGGAGGACAGTTTTAATACAAGTCTTATTCTTACTCTTCCAAACCTTGGGCTTTGGCTTCTAATAGGAGGCTAGTCCCCCCAAAAAGGCCAAAAGTAGCTCCTTTGGGAGGTTTTAAA
>NW_024836596.1:0-1226 GCF_019175285.1 Sceloporus undulatus
ATTGGACTTGTGATACTTTGGAATTCTCATTGAGATCAGAAAGTGTTTCACATCTGAAAGAAGAAAGCCCTCCCTCCATCCATCATCCAGAGGGAGAGAAAGGCAAGCCAGCTTCAACAGGCCTTGCCTGAAAGAAGAAGGCCCTCCATCCATCTACCATCATCCAGAGGGAGAGAAGGGCTCCATCAGGCCTAATCAGAGTAAGAAGGACCCTCCCTCCAGTTAGGCTTGCCATTTCATGGCTCCAGGCGGGACCTGCCTGGTTTTTTGACCTTGGGGAAGGTCCCGCCCAGCTTTGGTATTCTGTCCCGGGGAGAGCTGGACTTCTGTCCATGCCTCTCCGTCTCAGCCTCCCCTTCCAAAGCAGCCTCCGTTTGTGTTGGAGAGGCTGCACCAGGCTCCCAGCTCCTCCATCCCTATAGGTCAGGCAGAGAGGAGAAGGAACTTTTCATTCAGCCATGCTGGGACTACAGAGGGAGCTGTGGAGAAGGCAGGCAGAGAGGCAGTGCCTGGTAGGACTCTCTCTGGAGGGAGAAGGAATTGTTTCCCAAGGGTTTGGCGAGGTTTCTTCAAGTAGGGGTTGCCATAGCATCCTCTGAGGTTGAAAGAGAATGACTTTCCCCAGGGTTTTGCAAAGAGAGGCTGAGAGAGTGTGATTTAGCCCAGTGGGGTATTTTTATGTCCAAGCAACAGATCAAATCCTGGTCCTTCTTTACCACTGCCTCCTTATGTCCCTTAATTCTATTATTATTATTATTAAATGAGAGAGTCTGCTTTTTCAGATGCATTTAATCTCAGAGGTGCAACAAGATCTCTATGATAAAAGGATTTATATTAATGTGTTGTTTTTTAAAATATATTAATTTTTTTGCTTTTAGTTGGTTGTGTCCTCCATTTTTTAAATGACCTACATTTTGGGCTAAATCTTGTTCTACAATTTGCCTTACATTTCATCCTTGATTTTGTCCAACATTTTTCTACGTTTTATCCCAGTTTAGTGGTAGTGAATTATGGCAACCCTACCTCCAGTCCATCTGCCGTGGTCCAGGCCTCTGAGGGAGAGAAGATCTGCTGGACTTTCCCCCTTCCCCACTGCCATTCCCTTCTCCTTTTGTGTCTTGTCTCTTTAGATTGTAGGCCTGAGGGCAGGGAAATGTCTAATTAACAATTTGTAAGACGCTCTGATAGCCTTTTGGCTGAAGAGCGGGAAATAAATAAATAAATAA
>NW_024836597.1:0-1226 GCF_019175285.1 Sceloporus undulatus
AAGCAGGAGAACAAACGCTGTGGACGCCTCTCATTAGCGCAGATCAGTGATTTAAAATAGTTCTGTTTTGCCATAGACAGAGCGCGTGAAAAAGATAAAAGGATGAATTTATAATGAATGAAATCGGCCGGTTCCCTAGACTTTTTCCAAAGATCTTTCCTCCTCTTAGCAACACCTGCAGCTTCACATTGCTCTCAGAGCCTTGCAAATTTGTTTGTTTGGGGGTAGTATTTCCCCATCCTAAAGCAATTGTGTTCTATTATATATTTATTTTTTGCATTTGCTGTTTGCCATTTATGAAGCTGTACCATACAGTTTTCTATTCCCCAATACAAGTATTTTGTATATCATGAGTTCTGTGTGTTCAATAAAATTCCCCTTTCAGAGGACCCTGTGTAAATATGGTTTCAGTCCAATTTGCCTGATAACTAAAATAAGAAGATCCCTGATAGGCATGTGTATTCAGAACATGAAAGAATTAAGTGATCTGAGGCCATGGCTGGTAACATTAGGGCTTTATAAACACTTCAGACTGGAAGTGTATTAGCAGTCAGTTCCTTTAAAATTGGTTTAATATGGTTTGTTTACAAGTTTCCAGTCAACAATCTAGCTGCTACATTTTGCACTAGCTGCAATTTCCAAGTCACCTTCAAGGGCAGCACGCTATAGAGAACATTATTCTTCTTCCACATCAAGTCAGTTTTTACTTATGGTAACCTTAGGAATGTGAGACCTCCAAGAGCCCCAGTCAGCTACTACTCTGCTCAGGTATACCAGCTGTTCTTGGTAATTTATTTCTTTCAAGTATTTTGAGATTCTTTTCCACTTTACCTTTTAAAATTGTGAGTTCATCTTCAAATAGTTCTTTGTTTAAGGAATCTCTCATTGTTTCCTCTCTTTTATGTACAGTGGTACCTCGGGATACGAAATACCCAGGTTACGAAATTTTCGGGATACGAAAAAATCCCATAGGGAATCATTGTTCCGGGTTACGAATGTTTTTTCGGGTTACGAAAAAAACTTTTGGTGCTTTTTTCGGCTTTTTCGCACGGAATCGCGGCTTTTCCCCATTAGCGCCTATGGCAATTCGGCTTACGAAGGCTTTTCGGGTTACGAAAGCGGCCGCGTTACGAATTAATTTCGTAACCCGAGGCACCACTGTACTTTCTTAGTACATTGCTTCCATCATCTTATTTTGTCCTGATCATACATCATGTTCCTCTTTT
>NW_024836598.1:0-1226 GCF_019175285.1 Sceloporus undulatus
GCATCCTAAGAGTCCAGAAGCCACACCAAAGCCACACTCCAGTCCTTAGGGCTGGAGCGTGGCTTTGGTGTGACTTCTGGACTCTTAGGACGCATGCATCATTGAAACACCAAACCTCCACTGTGACTCGAAGCAGCTTTATTTTGGCTGTCTGTAACAGGCCCTAGATTGATTTAACAGTGCCAAAACTGTGTGAAGCAGTTTAGGATGGGAAGAAATGATCAAGTTAGTCTCCTGAAAGGATCAGCTTTTTGACCTTCAGAAATTACTGTTTTGGACTTCAGTTCTGGGAGTTGTAGATTCTTTTAGATTCTGATACAAAAAAGTAACATTTCTGAGCTCTAGCTTTGATGTGATTTTTAGTGGTACATGGGGTTCAGTCAAGCAGTCCTGTTAATTAAATATCTAGCCTTGACAATTGAAATTAGCTTCCATTGATGAATGAAGTGACATTTTAATTGATTGATCTGCCAGTTAAAGGCTTGTGGACCTATTTTATACTCAGGAGGGTTCATCTGTAGTGATAGAGTCAAATACTAGCCTTGCCCATACATGTGCAACCTAATATCCCCCTTCTCCCGGCATCATTCCTAGCAGCAAAGGAAAGGTCTGTATGAAGAATGGAGTGTGACAGGTCTTGCTCTCCATCTTTTTGATCTTTTTTTAACCGTGTCATTGTTTTTACAATCTGAATGCAACTGCTACTCCCATTTGACAGTGTGTGTCACAACCTTAAAGCAATTTAAATGTAAGGTATGTCTTTTATTTAAACAAAAGAAGGTGGGGGAAGAGGTAGGAATGGACATATTAATTCAATTATAGGTGGTGCGGCATTAACATTGCTGCCTCATGTCACTAGGTGTATCTATCTGTCTGTCTATCTATCCATCTATGTATAGCTACATTTAACCTGTCTCATGTTGGGTCACCCTGAGGTAGATTTTTCAATGACGGCTTGGCAGTGGTGGACAAATGCTAAATGAAAATCAATCACCTCCATTTAAATGGGTGAACCGCACTATCTTTATTAAGTAGTCTGTGGCAGCCAGCTAACCAAATGATAAGGAGTAGGTTAACCTTTAGCCTGAGAATTCGGTTTAACATAATCCTTTGAGGACTGTGACCTCATTATTCTTACTTGTGCAAAGAGCAACTTTCCTTAGAAAATTAATTTTGTTAATTTACCTAAATGCTCTAAATGTTAAACACAAGAAAAGTCTCTTATT
>NW_024836599.1:0-1226 GCF_019175285.1 Sceloporus undulatus
GATGGATGGATGGATGGATGGATGGATGGATGGATGGATGGATGGATATTTTGGACCTTCTGGGTGGCCTGCTTTTGTCCTAGGTTTGCATTATCCAGCCAAGTTCTGGATATGTTTGAGTCAAGACGGACAAAGTAACAGAGCTTTCTTTTGGCTAGAGAGGGAAATCTTATCATATATGTTAACATTGGTATGAATTAAGTCTTTACGCAGAACTTCCAATCTCACTGAGGTTTGTTTTCTTTTCTTTTTTAAAAATCCATCCATTGAAAATTGCCAAGGTTGCTATGGGTCAGAGTTCCCAAATCCAAAAGCAAGCCACGATAAGTACAGCAGCTGTATTTGTTCCTTTGCTAAATATTAAGACACTTGATTACTCCTCTTCATTACGATTATTACTTTGGGGGGCCTTCTTAGCAAAACAAAAGCAGCAGTTCTTCGAACTGTACTCCTAAACAGATTGGAGAGTAGATATTGTAGGAAAGCATTTGCATTGATATCCGTAAGTTTCCAGATGGTGCATCATTAGATTTTGTATCCTGGGGCTACTCAAAGTGACCATCCATGCGCTGGTCCTGGCCCATGTTGCCAACAGCTGCCAGGCCCTGGTGAGTTTTCAGGAAACAAAGAGTTGTACCCAATGGACATAAATATGGTTCCAATCCCTGGCACACTGAAAGGGGGGAGTACTGATGGTCCCCAGCATTAGCTTAAGAAGCATTACTATATCACCACCGCATAAGAGGAAAATAAGAAAATAAGAGCAATAACCACATCGACCTGGCATCCTCAAAATGTGCTGAATTTTAAACTAGGTTGGTTTTAACTGTCGCATGAAGCCTTGAGTCCCAAATGGAAAGGTGAGAGATGATGATAATGGTGATGATGTCTGTGCCTACAAGTTGCCTGTCGACTTATGGTGCCCGCATGAATATTATAAGGCAAGGGATCCTCGGAGGTGGTTTCCCCAATTCCTTCCTCTGAAACATAGCCTACACCAGCGATCCCCAAACTGTGCTCTTTAAAGGATTTTGGACTTCAGCTCCCAGAATCCCAGACTATTGGCCAACTTGGCTGAGGCTTCTGGAAGGTGGAGTCCAAAATCTCTTAAAGGACAAAGTTTGGGGACCACTGGCCTACAGCAATCCAAAAGTCCAGTCTCCCATTAAGTACTAACCTCTTACAATTCCCAAGATTCCCTAGCACTGAGCCAGGGCAGTTAAAGC
>NW_024836600.1:0-1226 GCF_019175285.1 Sceloporus undulatus
TTATTATTATTATTATTATTATTATTATTATTATTATTATTATTTCCCGCCTCTCCCTGTGGATCGAGGCAGGATTACAACAATAAAACAATTCCATATAAAATTTTGTTTTGAAAGGTAAAATGGTCTACCAGTGAAGTTTTCAAGTCTTTTACTCCAATTCTCAAGTCAAGTCTCAAATCTAGTCTCACATCCTTGCAAGATAGTTTCAGCTCGAGTTGAATCTCAAGTGTAAGAGCCAACTATAACAGCAAAAGGGAGTTAGTGATGGTGTGTAGGTGGAGTTTCAATAACCAGAATATCAAGACAACATGCACAAAGTTAGGTAAAATAACACTGGAGGGGAACAGCAAATGGTATGCAACAAGTCTGAGGCAGAAGGATCCTTCTAAAGCTTTTCAAAAGCTTCAGAAGTCTCCTTCAGTGTGCAGCAGGAACAGGCTGCTCAGTACAGATGAACCTGCACCTCAAGCCCATGACCTAATGTGTTTGCTGTTTCTGGATGAAGTTAGGCCAGCAGGCTGGTTCTTAAAAACCTACAAGTCTTGAGTCGAATCAAGCCAATGCATTGTTTATTGCAGAGTCAAGCCCAAATTGAGACCTCAGAGCAAGTGACTCACCACCATACTGGCCATGTTGGGTAGCACATTGGCACACATTGGCAGTGTCACAATGGATGGCCCCAGCTAATGCAGGGAGCTTGGGACAGCTTTGGGGCCAGGATACTCGAGACTGCTCCTGGAGTATTCTGTCCAGTGCAGACACCATCTAGAACAGGGGAGGGAGGTCTGGCAGAGGAAGGGCCCCTGATGGAGCCCAGGGCCTGGCGGGCCGCCCCCTGGCCTCCCTGGCGTCCTTTCCTCCGCCAGACCTCTCTCTCTAGAGGAAGGTCTGGTGGAGGAAGGGCCCCTGACAGAGCCCAGGGCCCGGTGGGCCACCCCCTGGCCTCCCTGGCGGCCTTTCCTCTGCCAGACCTCTCTCTCTGGAGGGAGGTCTGGCAGAGAAAGGGCCCCTGACGGAGCCCAGGGCCCGGTGGGCCACCCCCTGGCCTCCCTTGCGGCCTTTCCTCCGCCAGACCTCTCTCTCCGGAGTGAGGTCTGGCAGAGGAAGGACCCCTGACGGAGCCCAGGGCCTGGCGGGCCACCGTCCTGGCCTCCCTGGTGGCCTTTCCTCCGCCAGACCTCTCTTTCGGCCGAAGGGAAGAGCTGAAGGGAAGGGCCTGGGAC
>NW_024836601.1:0-1226 GCF_019175285.1 Sceloporus undulatus
AGAAGCGGCCTTGCTCATACTGGAGTTCAGAGCATAAAGAGTAACTGGATTGGGCTGATGGTACCCAAACATAAGTGCTGGCAAGTAAAAATTCATGTCTCCAAAAGCTGCTATTGTTGTTACTGTGATTAATAATTTTATTTATACCCCTCCCAAACCAGGATTCAAGGCAGCCTACAAATTAATATGAGTGTGTGTGTGCGCGTGCATCTGTGCTTGCCTTCAAGTCACCTGTCGACTTATGGCAACTGTATGAATTTCATACTAGTATACAAAAGATCAACACTGAAGTAGAATTAAACTATTAACAATATTAAAACAATTTATTGCAGAACTTTCAAGATGATAAAAAGCACAACAATTAAAGTATGATTAACAATGCCCTCTTAAAGAGCCAGTGTGGTGTACTAGTTTGAATGTAGGTTTATGACTCTGGAGATAAGGGTTAGATTCCTCGCTCGGCTGTGGATACCCACTAGGCATGTCACATACTCTCAACTGCAGAAAACCCTGTTATATGTAGGCCTTAGGTTCGACATAAGTCAGAAATGGCTTGAAGGTACACAGCAACAAACACTCTTAAAAGCCCTTCCCTTAAACAATGTTCAGTACTAACTGGGTTAGAACCATGTAATGAAAATCCAGAAATGGTGGTGATACTGGAGGAGGAATCAATACATGACATTTAGCTTCAAAAATTAACATCTTTGATTGCTTCAGACATGTAGTTTGATTGAATGGTCACTTTTTAGTGGTTCAACATAAAACTGTTACTTTAAAAAAAGTTTTCATTAAATAGTAGCTATTATTTTTTTCAAAACAAATTCTGTTATGCATTTTGCTCAATCGTCTGCATATTCTAGTTTCATTTTGGCAACACTTACACAACCTTAAACCTACAGTAATCTCACAAAAAAGCCCTAGCATTCTCATTTGCATGCTTGCATGTTAATTATCAATTTCCAGCCAGGATTGTAATACCAAAATACAATGTTACTTGCCAAAGCAAACACATTGTGATGATATTCTAGCAGAATTTCAGTCCTGAGGACAATACTGTTTCATTGTCCTTTCCACGTGTAGCAAATGGGACTTGTCTGACTGTGAAACTTTGCATATGTTTAATTTAAAGTAGAAAGCATCATCTTCAAAACATAGCTCAAGGTTAACATTTATGTATCAAGACTATAAAACACTCAAGGCTATAAAACAATGAACAGATTACT
>NW_024836602.1:0-1226 GCF_019175285.1 Sceloporus undulatus
CCGAATAAATATCCTGTGGGCCTCCCTCCTCTTCCGTGGCCATGAGGATGGGCTATCGGGGCCTTTGCTATTGTTTTTAGATTGTATGTTATTGATATTGTATGCTTTTAACCTGTATTTGTTTGCACTTGTTGCATTGTTGTACGCCGCCCTGATCTTTTTGGAAGGGCGGGATATAAATAATTATTATTATTATTATTATTATTATTATTATTATTATTATTATTATTATTATTATTAAGCACACATAACATGGGACATATATACTTTATAATATAATATTATAATATGGGAGTTTCAAGTCCCAAATGCAAAGGCATATCATTAAACATCAAAGTCAGAATCTTCACAACTACAGTATTTCTGATTTCTATGTATGGATGTGAAAGACTTCTGACAGGAAGAAAATCAACACATTTGAAATGTGATGATGGAGGAGAGTTCTGCAGATATCATGGACTGCTAAAAGGAGCAATGCAATGCAAACAAGAATCAAGGAATATGAGAGACACTGCAGAGTGGGCCAGCCAGAAAAATCAGCAGTGGCAGAACACATTACAAACCATCCTGGGCATAAAATACTGTATGAAAACACTGAAATTCTGGACCATGCCAACAACTACCATGTCAGGATGATGCACAGGGAAGCCATTGAAATCCACAAACACCTGGACAATTTCAACAGGAAAGAGGAAACCCATAAGATTTGGCTACCAGTCCTGAAAGATAGCAAGATGAAGACTCAACCAATGCAAATGAGAAATCTCCCAGCAGACAATAAGCACTAATCAAGCAGACACTCATCCTCCTCTTTTGCAGACCCTCCCACCATGAGGCCTGCCATTAGCAACAGAACAAGTACATGCAAATTACTCCTGAATTCCCAGGTTCTCACAGTATATATATACCCAACTCCATTCCAGGCAAGCATTCTCTGAAGATGCCAGCCACAGATGCTGGCGAAACGTCAGGAAGAAACTCTTCTAGAACAAAGCCCCCAAAACCCACAATAAACTATGGATGCCAGCCATGAAAGCCTTCAACTCCACATTGAGGATGCCATACTTTGGACTTATCAGGAAATGTCATGACTCATTGGAAAAGATGATATTGCTCAGCAGAATGAAAGACAGTAGGAAAGGAGGGAGAGCGCATTACAGCTGGATTGATTTAATCAAAGAATCCAGGGCCCTGAGTTTGCAAGACCTGAGCAGGTCAGCTGATGA
>NW_024836603.1:0-1226 GCF_019175285.1 Sceloporus undulatus
ACAGATGGAGGAAGGTGTAGGGGGTGGCGGTGTTATATTGGGAGGCCGAGGTTGTGAGAAAGAGTGCAGTGAACACCACAAGAGGAGGTGGAAAGCCCTCAAAACCTGGTGTAGTTTTTGAGCATGCATCACATCAGAGTTGCAAGAGATCCCCAAGGGCCATCCAATCCAACCCATGCAGGAAGACACCATCAAATCACTCCCAAAAGACGGCCATCCAGCCTCTGTTTAAACGCCTCCAAAGAATATGCTCCAAGGGAGCATATTCCACCGTCAAACCACTCTTACCCTCTGGAAGTTCCTCTTAATGTTGACCTGGAATCTCTTTTCCTGTAGTTTGCATCCATTGCTCAAAGTCCTATTCTCTGGAGCAGCAGAAAACAAGCTTGCTCCATGTGACATCCCTTCAAATATTTAAAGAGGGCTATCATATCGCCTCTTAATCTTCTCCTCCCCAGCTTTATGGTTTCCAGACCTGTCACCATTTTGCTCATCATCCTCTGGACACGTTCCAACTTGTCCACATTCATCATGAATTGTGGTACCCAGAACTGGACACAGTATTCCAGGTGAGGCCTGACCAAAGCAGAATAGAGTGGCACTATTACTTCCCTTGATCTGGACAATGTACTTCTATTGATACACCCTAGAATTGCATGGCTGGTTCCATCCTGTGGACTCCTTGGATTTGTAGTTTGGGGAGATACAGACACATTGTGGCATAGTGGTTTGAGCATCTGAAGTATGATTCTGTAGACTAGGGTTCAAATTCAGACTCAGCCACGTATATCCATTGGGTGAGCTTGGGCAAGTCACACTCTCTCAGCCTCAGAGGAAAGCAATGGCAAACCCCCCTCTGAAGAAACCTGCCAAGAAAACCCCAGGATAGGATCACTTTTGGATTGTCATAAGTCAGAATCAGTTTGAAGGCACACGACAACAGCATTCTCTGTGTGGGGAAACAGCATTTTTCTGTGCAGAACATCCTATTCCTATGCAGAGGCAATGCTGTTTCCTAAAGCTGTCTCCCGCTCCATACATGCTGTTATCTGTGCAAAACCAAATGTTGAGCCGAATAAGTCCTGAATTGCAAAACGTTTTCAAAGCCTAGACTGCTATTGAGCCTTCATTGCCATTCACCATCGCTGTTCTGCACCTGCATATGGATTGCTGCATGCGTCAAGTCTTTCCTTTAAAACAAAATACTCTATTCATGTGATGTATGC
>NW_024836604.1:0-1226 GCF_019175285.1 Sceloporus undulatus
CTGGAGAAAGATGCGCAGGTTTTGATTGCCACAGAAATTTTGATAAGCCTCATAAAACCATTGATGGAATTAATAAAGGGAAATCAGGTTGGAGAAAGGCTGCTTCTTTCTGTCATCCTGCACAGCTTTTCCCACAAGCGTTATTTCCCTTGTTTTAAAAATAGGTTTCAGTGGAGAGATGCTCCCAAGTTTTTCCGTTTCCATTCTGAGCTATTATTGCCTGTCTTGCAGCAAGTCAATACATAAATGTAAATGAGTTCTTTATCATTTAATGCCTCACATTGGTCATAAAATACAGAGAAAAGTCCCATTTCGAGGGTTGACAGGAACTACTTGGTTTGTAATTTGACTTACTATTAGAAAAACACTTTTTGAAAATTCAGATATATTTAGGCCCTATACAGACAGGCCAAAATAAAGCTGCTTTGGGTCTCTTTGGAGGTATGCTGTTTAGATGATGCATGCATCCTAAGAATCCAGAAGCTGCACCAAAGCTGCGCTCCAGTGCTTAGGAATGTAGTGTGGCTTTGGCGCGACCTCCGGACTCTTAGGACCCATGCATCATTTAAATAGCTTACCTCCAAAGAGACCCGAAGCAGCTTTATTTTGGCAGTCTGTAACATGCCTATGAGTCTGGAAGCTGCACCAAAGCAGCACTCAAATCCTTAGGACTGGATCATGGCTTTGGTGCAGCTTCTAGACTCTTAGGACGCATGTATCATTTAAACAGCATGCCTCCAAAGTGACCCAAAGCAGCTTTATTTTGGCCTGTCTTTACCAGGCCTTAGACATTCCCAGCATACGTGGAAATACACATCCAGTGCTCTACAGCTCCTTCATCATTCGTTAACTGAGTGTTTGGCTATGCACTCCATTTTTACTGGGGTTAGATAATAATGCTATGTTAATTTTAATGCATTTTCTCCCATATGGAGAGATACAGATTATACTAGAGGGGTGTTTCCATTTGCCATTTAGATACAAATCGGTATCCCACACTTTCTTGAAGCCCTCAAGGACTGGATATGTTTTCAATCAATAGATTATGGATTTTTGACATCAAACTTTTAAGGTTTGTTTAGGAATTTTGTATTAACTTTTAACATTGGTTTAGAAGACACCACATCTGTGTTTTCACGTCTGCTCTGGAAATAGTGTCGTATCTGCTCTATTTTATTATTAAGCTTTATTTATGAAGCGCTGTAAATTTACACAGCGCTGTACAT
>NW_024836605.1:0-1225 GCF_019175285.1 Sceloporus undulatus
CCTTGCCTCAGGATTCCTTGCCTATGAAATGCATTGGGCTGCTGTAAGTCAACAGGTGAGACACACACAAATTAAATAGAAAGAATTGTAGCTTGAATAATTAATATCACTTAAGGTTGCAATGTGTTTGTTCCTATCCCTTCCAATCTGCCTCTGAGCTGAATTTCTTTTTGGAGAATTCCTGAGAAATTTATTTTTGTTCTCACCTTCATAGATATATCTGGTGGGAACACAGGAAAATGTGTTTTCAGTGGCTGCTCTCTAGATCTGAAACTCCCTTGCTAAGGAGGCTAAACTGGTCCTCTCCATGGTGTCCTTCCAGTGATAGGTGAAGACTTTTGTTCCTTTGTTGCAACAGGCCTTTGGCAACTGTTTATGGGAACAAGGCTGTTAATAATATGCTGCATTGTATATATTTGTGACTTAAAAAATAATAATGGGTATGCTTTAAAATCGTTTTAATTTGACTGACACTTTAACAATATATTAGTGTCTGTAGTTTTATCTGCATTTGTTTTAATTTTTGCAAGCTACCTTGAGTCCCAGAGCTAGGCAAAAGATGGCTTACAAAATTATTATACAGTATAAGTAAAATTATAAATAAGCAAAACAAATAAGAAATAAATAAGAAGTATGTGCGAGGTTTATTTATCCTTGGAAGTTTTCTTTTTCCATACTATTAGCAGATTTGCCACTCCACCTTATTCATTGAATTTCCCTTCAAGATGCAATTTGGAGAGAAAAGGTAGAGAATTTCCAAGGGCCATTCCATATCCTTCAACATTATGTATATGGAAATCAGAACATATGTGGCTGAACAACACTGGAGTGTGATCACTGTATTCTCCATCACTATGAGTCCATACAGACAGGCCAAAATAAAGCTGCTTCGGGTCACTTTGGATGTATGCTGTTTAAATGATGCATGCGTCTTAACAGGCCGGAAGCCAGTGGTCCTAAGAACTGGACCACAGCTTTGGCACAGCTTCTGGCCTCTTAGGACACATGCATCATTTAAACAGCATACCTCCAAAGTGACCCGAAGCAGTTTTATTTTGGCCTTTCTGTATGGGCCCTTAGTAGGGATGTGACAGTTGGAAAGTAAAGAAAGACAGAAAGAAAATCAACTCATTGGAGATGTTATTCTGGAGAAGAGTGCTGAGGATTTTGTGGATGGTCAAAAAGATAAAACAAATGGGTCCTAGAACAAATAAAGCCTGAACTC
>NW_024836606.1:0-1225 GCF_019175285.1 Sceloporus undulatus
TGGCATTTGTATGGCTTCTCTCCTGTGTGGATTCTCTTGTGTGTTACTAGGTGTGACCGCCGAGATAAACCTTTCCCACAATGCTGGCATTTGTGTGGCTTCTCTCCTGTGTGGACTCTCTGATGTTTCACTTGGTGTGACTTCTGAGGAAAACATTTCCCACAACGCTGGCATTTGTATGGCTTCTCTCCAGTGTGGCCTCTCTGATGTGCCACTAGGACTGACTTGTAAGCAAAAATTTTCCCACAGTGCTGACATTTATGTGACTTCTTTCTTGTGTGGATTCTCTCATGACTGACAAGTGATTCTGTAAACAAGGAAAATGACAGACAAGACAATCTGAGTGTTAAGAGAAGATGTTACCCCAAGATTTAGCCCCACGTTCACCCCTCCCTATTTTAGATTAGATTAATAAAGTTGGTGTGAGTGACCTGAGCATGACCCTGTTCTGGATGCCCCCAAATCCATATAATTATTGTATCCTTACTCATAAGATCTAGCAAAGAAGAGACTGAATGGGGACTGCCGTGAGGGAATCAGTGGAAGCAGATAGTCAAAGGACTGTTGAAAAAATATTCCATTAAACATGTGAAAAAATACTTTGATTGACAGGTGGAATCATATCCCGTGAGACTGTCATAGAGTCCTGAGTCAGAGCCCAAGGCATGATGCAAGATAACTGCAGAAGTCACTTCATGCTGTTTGGCTCCAGGAGATAACTCACAACCAGTATACAGCTCACATGTGGATTGGTGTGGATTGGACTGGAGTTGTGGGAGCAAGAGATGGTGAAGTTGATGGAAGTCAGAGTAGAGCTTGCAAATATTTGTATTATTTTGCAACTCAAGATGGAGAACCTCCAAGGATTTAAATGAAACCAATTGTGTTTCTGATTTATTTTTAAGTGAAAAGTGACCAGTGCATTGCCAATATCTATGTCTGGATATTTGTTTCCGTACTCTGCTGTGTTATTCTTGAGCTGCATCTGGGAGTGTCACCCCCAGATTGCGTTGTATATTGGCTTTTGAACGCAATAGGAATTCAGAGCCAAGAAGGAACAAGAGCCGGTGTGCTAATCCTTTTTGTCTGAGATATTTCCACCAAGCACCCAGTGAATTTAATTTAGTTTCAAACCATTCTCTCCCCCAGGAATCTTTCTAAAATGATATAAACCTTTTTGAACACTTGGTTTCTGACCCCAAGAAACAATCACAGAATAAATATC
>NW_024836607.1:0-1225 GCF_019175285.1 Sceloporus undulatus
GCAGCTTTATTTTGGCAGTCTGTAACAGGGTGAAACGTCATATTCCTCTTCCTTAGGAAACCTACCAATGCAACAAATGTGGGCTTTTACTGCATCCCTGTTATGCTTTAAAATGAATCTAAAGTGTTTAAACTACTTTGGTTTAACATGGTAATTTATTTGATTTTAAAAAATATCTTTAGACATTAACGTGTATCTTGTTTTAATCCATGTTGTAAACTATCTTGGGTCCCATTTTCTTGTTGTAAAGTCATTTCTGACTTATGGCAACCCTAACACAACCTATCACGGGGTTTTGGGGAACAGTTTGTACTGGTAAGTTCTCCACAGAAAGAGGAGTTGCAATAATTGTGGCTGAAGGATGTCTCCTTCAAGTTGAATAAATTAGGAATGACAGTAATGGTACATATGTATTGCTATAAGGCTATCTACCTGATAATTCCATTGCAGTAGGATTTTCTTATGCACCTAACATGAATCAGAATATCTCTATGAAAACTCTACCAACTGATTTAGTTGAATCTGTTGCTGGATTTGCTTCTGCCAGTGATTTAGTTAAATTTGGCTACAACTCAAGAGCAGTATTTAACATTGATTTGAGTGGATCTTCAAGATTTATCTGTCCTTTTTAATTTATGAATAATCTATTGTAATATTGAAGATGTTTGGAAATTTGTATTCCCAGAGCATAAGGGTTTTACATTCTGCCCTGCTAACTACAACTGATAAACATGTATTGACAATCTGTTAGTTTCAAATCAGCTTTTGAATTATATTAATACAATAGCTAGCCTTCCTGCTATTGTTTCTTATTTGCCACTTTTATGACTTTAATTATATTGCTGTTGTCGATCTCAACCCATGGCAACGGTTGACCTGTGTATAAGTCGGCCCCAGATTTTAGAGTCAATTTTTGGGCATACATTTAGTCATAAATTTCTTGACTTATAGTCAAGCATATACAGTATTTGTTTGAACATTGGACTATGACTCTGGAGATCAGGGTTTAAATCCCTGCTCAGCCAAGAAAACCAACTAGGTGTCCTTGGCCAAGTCACACTCTCTGAGCTTCAGGGAAGCGGAAAGGTAAACCCTTCTAAACAAATCTTGCTAAGAAAACCCTGTGATAGGTTGCCTTAGGGTTGCCATAAGTCAGAAATGAATTTACAACAACAAGAAAATGGGACCCAAGATAGTTTACAACATGGATTAAAACAAGATACAC
>NW_024836608.1:0-1225 GCF_019175285.1 Sceloporus undulatus
TTGGCAAGACATAATAATAGGAAAGTGGATTTGGGCTTTTTATCACAATGCTGATTGTTATGTTCTACTCTTGACTGGGCTCTGGCGTGTTAAATCCTTTCTGATTCAATGGGCCATTGTGTACAAAGGAGTTTGGTTCCATAAGCCCCCCACCCACCCATGGATACCAAAATCTGTGGGTCCACATTATATACAATGGTGTAGTAAAACGATGTCCCTTAGATAAAATGGTAAAATCAAAGGTTGCTTTTTGGATTTTATTGTAATAGTTTCAAGCTGTGGATGGTTGAATCCGTAGATGCAGAATCCATGGACATGGAACTTATGATTTATGTTTCAGATGTGTGAAAGATAATAGCTGTATCCCTGTATCATGTTAAATC
Organism: Sceloporus undulatus; assembly: GCF_019175285.1. Lineage (NCBI taxonomy): Eukaryota > Metazoa > Chordata > Lepidosauria > Squamata > Phrynosomatidae > Sceloporus > Sceloporus undulatus. The sequence goes on from NW_024836608.1 coordinate 384, forward strand.
TGAGACATAGTTTATTGTGCTGTGAATAAGCTGGAAAGAGCTATAACCAACCATGAGCCATGCAAATTCTACCTAAAACTAAGAGGAGAAATTTAAAAGCAATAATAACAACAACAGCAACAATACTTTATTTATATCCCGCCTCTCCATCCATGACCTGTGTCGTATTATCTGGATTGACAAACCTTGATTAGCACTGATAGTGCTTAATTTCAATCAGGCCAATTCCAACCCATAGTTACACAAGCTGACAAGTTTAAACTAAGCAGAATTTACTGCACTGCTAGGTTTGGATGACATGGCAAGCTGTGTTGAAGCAAAAGCTTCCAAACTAGTGGCATGGGTCAAGGCTCATGGCAGTTCATTCCTCCTCATTGTTACACTATGATTTAGGATGAGGTATAAACACAGACAATGGAGGAAAGGGAGAGGCAAGAGTAACTAGATCACCATGTCCTAAAGCACCAGGCCTGAAAGCAGCACTTCATTTTGTGGATGCATTGCATAAAGAACTCTGGCGGGTTACAAACCGCCATTAAAGTACGGACTCAGTCCGTACTAGGGTTAGGAAGGTGCGGTGCTTCCACACACCCCTAACCCTAGTACGGACGGAGTCCGTACAAAATGGCGGCTCCCCTTCCACAGGGGGGCCGCCATGACGACGTCACGACCGCACCACCTCTACATGGGGCGGCGCGGACGTGACGTCGTCGGTCTGCGTCAAGGCGCCTAGGGCGCCCTTTCCGCGGACCAGGAAGGAACTCCGTTTCGGAGCTCCTTCCTGGTTTGTGGCGGTGCTTTGCTTTGCTGGGCGCAGCCTTCAGACGGCTGCGCCCAGCAAA
>NW_024836609.1:0-1225 GCF_019175285.1 Sceloporus undulatus
CGCCAATTTCCAGGGTTCAAAACCCGGCTGAGTCACAGAACAGCGAAAGTGATCGATTGATTATTGATTAAACAAATTTATCAATTCCTCCCGAGTCTTATCTAGGCATTTAGTAATGTCTGGCGGATGTTGACCATAGAGTTGCGCTGGATGGATGACCTAGAGATTCCTAGAGAGGACACTCTTCCAACTCTACGATTACAATAATCATAATAACTTGTTTTAATTACTGAACTTTCTCGCCCGTGCAGGAACGCCACTGCCGCCGTCTATACCTGCCGCAACGCCGTCCACGAGACCTACTTCCAGCACATTGGCTCGCCCCAGCGCAACTCTGGTGTGCCGAATCCCCATGACAGTGCGTTTGGGTTGCCTGGGAAGGCCAAACAGAAGTTGTTGAAACACGGTGTTTCTCTAAAAAAGACCCCCCCCCCCTAATGGGGAATGTAGCAGTGTGAATAGTGTCAGGAATAAACAAGCGAGGTTCTTGTCAGGAACGAACGAGCGAGATTCCCGACAGGAATGAACGAGTGAGATTCCTGAAAGAAATTAACCAATAAGATTCCCATCAGGAATTAATAAGTGTGAATAGTGTCAGGAATAAACGAGCAAGGTTCTTGTCAGGAATGAACGAGCGAGATTCCCGACAGAAATGAATGAGCTAGGTTCTCGTCAGGAATAAACAATTGAGGTTCCTGACAGGAATAAACGAGCGAAGTTCTCATCAGGAATAAACAAGCTAGATTCCCATCCAGAATAAACAAGCAAGATTCCCAACAGAAATGAATGAGCGGGAGTCCCAACATAAATGAACATGCGAGATTCTCGACTAGATTAGATCCGATATCGACGTTATCACCACCAAAATCCCAACAGGAACAAAAATACCATCCTGAAAGCGTGTGGGATTCTAGAAACTTCTTTAAAAACACATTTTTGGTATTTTCTGGTGATATAATTATTCATATTGGTGGGTTTGGGCCATACAAAAATGCTCGAATTACGGCGTGAAACTTACATCCTGATAGCAGCGAAATCGTCGCCAAACTCCCAATAAGCGCGAGATTCCAACATAAAGGTCTGTTTCTCTCTAGGAATTTGTCTTTTTAATAATATTTTTTTAGATAAGAAATTTTATTTGGGCCAAACATAAAATGGTTGCAGCACTTAGAGAACTTTCTCCGAAACGAGCAGCGATCCCGTCACCAAACGAGACTCCATTTTG
>NW_024836610.1:0-1225 GCF_019175285.1 Sceloporus undulatus
TTTTAACCTGGGTTTTTTTTAACCTTCTTTTATTCTGTATCCCCTTTTTATCTGTGTTGGCCTATGACTGTAATAAAGATTCTAATCTATTCTACGTTAAATATGTGGATGCTGGAGGGAAAAACAAATTTAAAAGTCTCCTTTCTTTTCTACAGCCAGTGCCCAACAACCCATCAGAAAGTGGTGACCTTTAAACAGAGCATTTTCCAGGAGCGCATGGCAGGGGGTTGGATTAGACAGCCCTTGGGGTCCTTTCCAACGGTTAAGATTCAATAGGGAGAACTCCTCCTTTCTTCAGAGTGGCATTCAGCAGTTACTTCTTCCAGGTGGGCCTGAGTTAAGCGTCTGCGCTCCTCCCAAATTGTCCCCCAGTTCCCAAGATGGGTTCCTATACCCTCTGATGGGAAAAGAAAGAGGATGCCTTGCCATCCTAGGCTCCCAGGATTTGAGAGGCAGTTACTCTCATTTTAAGGCACATTTTGAAAGTGGGATTAGTGTGGTTTGCTTCATTTGGTTGCTGTGTGTCTTCAATCCCAACCCCTGTCGCAGGGGTTTTATTTGGGCACAATTTCTTCAGAGGAGGGTTGCCTCCATTCGCATCCTCTGAGGTCGAGAGTGGGACTTGACCAACATCAGCCAGTGGCTGAGCGGGGATTTGAACCCTTGTCTCCCAGCGTCCTAGTCCAACATCCAAACCACTATGCCATGCTGGGTCATTAATGCTCTTGAATACCACACTACCTCATCTTGTGAGAACTCTCATCCTACCCCCAACCCATTTTGGGAAGGCTGGAAAAACTGGGGCTTTGGGGAAGGGGGGAGAACAGAAACTTTCCCTCAATACCCATAGAGAATATATTCCTTCAAAACCTAATTTTCAACCCTAGTATTTGTAAAGTTGGGGAGCAATTCTCTACTAATGCCTGCAAGGTATGTGTGCACCAGATTTGGCTTTTCTCAGCCTGTATTTTTGTTTTCTCCCGTCCATGGGGTTACATGCTCCCTCTCTTCCACTCCTCTACCCAAAGTGGGAGCACATGGCCTTGCAGATGGACTCTCACCAATCACATGACCGGCCAGCTGGGGATGATGGGAGCTAGCACCCAACATCTGCCTACGTCAGGAGGTGTGAATGTCCAGAAGGGAGGGCAGGTTTTGAATGCCTGACCATCCTTCTCCAGGCCACTATCTGGGCTGTGTTTTTTTGTGGGGGGGGGGGGGGGGG
>NW_024836611.1:0-1225 GCF_019175285.1 Sceloporus undulatus
GTATGATTGGGAGGACATATGATTTACTATTGAGAGAAGACCTAGAAGCCGAAACAATAAAGGAAGTGATGGTCAAATGGGCAAAGAATATTGGTCATGATATAAAATTGGCAGAATGGGAAAAATCATGGTGGAATATTAGAAAATATACCGTTTCACAACGAATCAGAGAAAACTGCTATAAACTTTTTTTCCGCTGGTATTTGACTCCCGACACCATCTCTAAAATATATAAAAACAGCAGCAATCTCTGCTGGAAATGTAAAAAAGAGCCTGGCACTTTCTTCCATTGCTGGTGGTCATGTGTAAAAGTAAGGAATTATTGGGACATGATTAATTCAACATTATCAGAAATGTTAAAAATCCCGTTACAGAAAAAACCGGAACTGTATTTACTTAATATGATTGATGTAACCCTGGAAAAAGATTTTGGTACAATTCTGTTTTACTCGATTACCACAGCTAGAATCCTGTTAGCTCAAAAATGGAAGAATGGAGAGATCCCAGACAAAAAGGAATGGTTATCCAACCTCTATGAAGTAATAGAGATGGACAAGCTAACGCACATTTTAAGAGGAAAATCAGCAGAGATGATAGATGAATATTGGAAACCTGTAACGGAGTACTTACAAAAGACTTGGACAGCCTAAAGAGTGGTAGATGCGACGAGGGGCTGTAACTAGGTACTACTCAGAATGTAAAAGAACTGATATTTAAACATAGCAGGCAAAGGATTGTTATGATATGAATGGAATAATTTGAAACAGATATGACTGCTGAGACTTGAAATTGAACTGATTACTCTGTATTAGCGGACTAAGTCAAGATAATCTCAACAATTCTCTTTACTTATGTATTTTAGTCTTATATAAATGGGTGAAGTTACAAATGATATATTGGAGAATAGAAAGTCACTAAAGGTTATACATGTTATAAACAGTGGGAAAAGGAAAGGAAGTTGTACGAATGTCAGAGTGAATGTAGAAGAGTGAAGGGGAAGATAAGAAGAATAGAAGATCTAAGTTTGGGGAAAGTTTTTAAAGAAAGTTCAGAGTTTGTTGTGCATGTTATAATGGTTATGTTTGTATTGTAGTAAGGTTGTTTTTTGTAGTCAAGGTATAGATGTTTGATATGTTTGACACGTGATAACGAATGTGTATTTGTATCTGTATATTAGTATTTGTATACATGTTTTTTATTAATAAAATGTAATAATAATAAAAAA
>NW_024836612.1:0-696 GCF_019175285.1 Sceloporus undulatus
ATTTCGAGTGACAAAGGGCCTCTGGAATCAACCACAGAGCTAAGAAAGCTCAGGTTGGAAAAGAAACATGAGAGAAAGAGGAGTTTTTGTGTCACCCTTTCCTCTCTTCATAGACATTGCTCATAACTGCTAATTTGTACCCTTGATATGTATCAAAACCAAGGGCCTGATTTCAAGTTCATTTCTTAAGTTCAGTGCTCTACATGGGGCTACCTTTGTACCAAGTTTGGAAGCTTCAGTGAGTTCAAAACGCGGCAGCCAGATTGGTCACCAGAACATCTAGGTCAGACCATATAACACCAGTATCTCTACATTGGCTGCCAATTAGCTTCCAGGCGCAATACCAAGCGTTGCTTATTACCTTTAAAGCCCTACATGGCTTGGGCCTGAGCTAATTGAGGGAACCCTTCTCCCTACACCATCCGCCCCACACTCTCAGAACATCTGGGAAGAATCTATTAGTTTACCCAAAGGTCAGGCTAAGAACAACTTCTCACAGAGCATACGCAGCCATGGCCCCCAAGTTATGGAACAACTTGCTGGAGGAGATCCATCTTAACACCACCTTGGATGCTTTCAAGAAAGCACTTAAGACGGATCCATTCCGGCAGACTTACCCATCCAACCTCTTGTAAAGAACTTAAGGAAAAATCCCACTTCTGATCACAACTGTGCATTTTAAATGATGTTTTTATT
>NW_024836612.1:796-1225 GCF_019175285.1 Sceloporus undulatus
ATTTCGAGTGACAAAGGGCCTCTGGAATCAACCACAGAGCTAAGAAAGCTCAGGTTGGAAAAGAAACATGAGAGAAAGAGGAGTTTTTGTGTCACCCTTTCCTCTCTTCATAGACATTGCTCATAACTGCTAATTTGTACCCTTGATATGTATCAAAACCAAGGGCCTGATTTCAAGTTCATTTCTTAAGTTCAGTGCTCTACATGGGGCTACCTTTGTACCAAGTTTGGAAGCTTCAGTGAGTTCAAAACGCGGCAGCCAGATTGGTCACCAGAACATCTAGGTCAGACCATATAACACCAGTATCTCTACATTGGCTGCCAATTAGCTTCCAGGCGCAATACCAAGCGTTGCTTATTACCTTTAAAGCCCTACATGGCTTGGGCCTGAGCTAATTGAGGGAACCCTTCTCCCTACACCATCCGCCCC
>NW_024836613.1:0-1225 GCF_019175285.1 Sceloporus undulatus
TGTCTCTTTGCTATGGAATTCTGGGAGTTGGAGTTTGCTGTGGGGCCCAGAGCGGAGCTGTGCTCCGCTCTGGGCCCACAACAAACTCCAACTCCCAGAATTCCATAGCAAAGAGACACACAAAGAGTTAAAGCGGTCCCAAACCAGGTTACCTCTCCAGTGTGTTTGGGACTTTCTTATGTTCTTAATGGTGTATTTGGGGCTGGAGGAAGACTGCTGAATCCACCAATAATGCAATGGTGGCCATTGCAAACTAATAAAATTGCCACCTCAGGTGCCCTTTGGCAGAGAATAAATAAGCCACCTTGAACTAAATACTGTAATAAAATGCTTCTTTCTAGCAGAGTCTGATCAAGGAATCTTTAATCCACATTAATGTAATACAGTAATTATTAGGCCAACCAAAAGGAGACCAAGATGTTGAGATCTCCAGATAACCTTCAACACGCAAGGTGCAAAGTTGTGTAAGAGGGAACACTATTAGAACCAGAGCATGGAAACTGACATTGTCAATAACAACGGATACTGGTGCATTGTTTTTCTAATTTGTGATGGCCGGACGGGAAACATGTTTTGCATCAGGTCTCACAACCGATTATGGCGGCCACTGTGCAGGATCATTGCTGCAATGCCATCTAGACAAAAGATCTGAGTGGGCAGACTGTGGATGAGCATCCCTAGGCATTGGACATCAGGCCAATGCTTCTCTCTGGGCCTCCAACAGGGCAAGTGAAGAGACAAAGGGCTACCATCAGCTATCCCTGCAGAAAGAATCCAGGTTGACACCACTTTGGGATCATTCAGACATCATTTTTTTAGCACAACATGCGAATAGTCTCACCCATTCTGGGTTTGTTATTCACACTATGAAACCGCATAGATCTGCATCGATGAGCATCTCTGCAAGTTTGGTTGCTCACACATGCAAGCATTCGAATAAAGATGGAGTCAGTGCTGCGAATGTATTTGGAACCCATTTTTGGCATGCAGCATTTTATCTTGGGTCTATTCGCTTTGGTTATTCACACTACCAGTGATGCAGATCTTTCTAAAAACCTCAGGGAAAATCCTGATATTGATTATCCCAGATTAAGTGGGGTTTTTTGGCAGCCCCCCTCCCCCAATTTAATTGGGTGCATTTGTGATGTATGTGAACAATGGAGATTTAATCTGGATTCATCCTGGATTATTTTCACAGTGTGAATAACCACTTTGACTGCCAGGC
>NW_024836614.1:0-1225 GCF_019175285.1 Sceloporus undulatus
CAATGGTTCTCTTGAGCTCCTTCAACATCTTTGCTTCAACACCTTCTTTCCAGTCCTTCCCAGTCACTCTTTGGAGACGTGAGTATGCCTTTCATGCTGAAGTTTGTTTCTTTTTGTTTTGTCTCTTAGTGGGATCTGCCCTGGGCCTCTGAACCCTTTTCAAGAACAGTCGGTGAGTGTTTTCTGCTAAAGGAAGAGAAGACCCAAGCTCCAGTTGTTGGTATCTCCAGATCGGGCTGGAGAAGATCTCTCCTTAAAACCCCAGAGAACTGTTAGAGTCAGTGCTGAAATAGGACTGACTTGGTGCAGAATCGGAGTATTAACCACTACATTATCGCATCCCTTCCCCTTAAGGTAGGTGGCTTTTAAAGGGAAATTTGCAAAGATCACAATGCTTGAACCTTACAATTGGACAACTAAGAGAAAATAAGACCTTAGGGTAGTTATGGGAAAATGTGCAAATTTTGTTTTCTCTCAGTCAACCAATTGCAACACCCACACATTGTGACCTTTGCCAGTTTCCTTTTCAAAGCCACCGACCTGCAAGAAAGGAATGGTGTTTCTTTCATTCCACATAAACAGTTTGGCATCTCTTTTTCCTAACATACATACCTTGCTTGCCGTTTCCTAATTTACCTCCTTTTTCATTTTTTAAAAATCAATATATGAACTGTTTCCAAAATTTCATTCTTGTAATGTTTAAGAATGAATGAATTTATTGCGGCACATGGCCAGCACCAAAATATAGCAAAATTACAAACCATGTAACATCAGGTGTGCCTCCGTAGCACAAATATATCTACATTCTGCTCCGACAGAGATGTATATCCTCTATATATCCAAGAAGGAGGGGAGAATGCCCACAGTCCCATCCCTCATAGCAGCACTAAATCCAGACATTGTTATAAGACATTGGCATAGTCAGGTATTATAAAACGTTGGCACACTCAACAGTCGGATACCACATCCTCATTCCTCAAAACCTTTTCACGATTTAGGAAGAAAACATTAACACATTGGAATAGTTATACAGTTACCAACAAACCTTTTCAATGCCGTATCTGTGACATTGCATATAAAAGGTTTAAAGACAAAATATGTAAAAAGAGTAAGATGATGGCTTGCTATGGCCAAACTCTAAAGCATTCTTACTTCATCGGTATTAAAAGGTTTTTACAGCAGATAATGGCAGCTGCAAAGAACTTGGCAACTTTTCTAGTTCCCA
>NW_024836615.1:0-1225 GCF_019175285.1 Sceloporus undulatus
TGTTCCCTAAGCTATTCAACATATACATGAAACCGCTGAGAGAGGCCATCCAGAGTTTTAGGGTGCAGTGCCATCAATTTGCAGATGACACTTAACTCTACCACTCCTTTCGACCCCAACCAAGGTGGCTGTCCTGATCCTAAACCATTGTCTGTCATCAGTAATGGACTGGATGAGGGCAAACAAATTGAAACTTAATCCAGACAAGACAGAGGTGCTCCTGGTCAGTCAGAAGGCAGATCAGGGAATGGGGGGGGGGGGTGTCTTCAGTGGAGTTATGCCTCCCCTAAAAGCACAGTTTGGGGGTACTCCTGGACTCAAGTTTGAACCTGGAGCCCATGTTTCTGCAGAGTGTGTTTGCACATTTAAAGCTTTTGTGTCAACTGTGACTATTCCTTGAGATGCCAGATCTGGCCTTGGTGATACGTGCCTTGGTTACATCCTGGTTGGACTTTTTGTAATTTACCAGCTTGGTAGATGAAGGGAATGCTGTTGATATAGCATGCCTTGATTTCAGTAAGGCCTTTGACAAGGTCCTCCGTGATATTCATGCAAACAAGCTAGTGAAATGTAGAGTAGACAATGCAACTTTTAGGTAGATTTGTAATTGGTTGATTGGCCAAACCCAAAGTGTGCTCAGCAATGGCTCCTTTTCATCCAGAAGAGAAATGACCAGTGGGGTGCCACAGGATTCTGCCCCCAGGCTATTCAACATTTTTATCAATGACTTGGAGGATAAAATTGGGGGCATACTTATCAAATTTGCAGATGACACCAAATTAGGGGGAACAGCTAATACCCTAGAGGACAGGATCAAGATTCAAAATGACCTGAAGAGACTAGAAAACTGGGCCATAGCTAACAAAATGAAATTCAACACAGAGAAATGTAAGGTACTGCACTTAGGGCAGAAAAATGAAATGCACAGGTTATAGGATGGGAGACACCTGCCTGACTGAAACTACATGTGAAAGGGATCTAGGAGTCCAAGTAGACCACAAGTTGAACATGAGTCAACAGTGCAATACGACAGCTAAAAAGGCCAATGCAATTTTAAGTTGCATCAATAAAGGTATAGTGTTTAGATCAAGGGAAGTAATAGTGCCACTCTATTCTGCTTTGGTCGGACCCCACCTGGAATATTCTGGCCACCACAATTCAAAAAGGACATTGAGAAATTGGAGTACAGTGGTGCCTCGGGTTACGAAAATAATTCGTTCCGCGG
>NW_024836616.1:0-1225 GCF_019175285.1 Sceloporus undulatus
ATTTTTAAGTCAAAAGTGGCCAGTGCCACTGGATATTTGCTTCTGTACTCTGCTATGAGTGTCACCCTCAGATTGTGCTGTATATTGGCTTGTGAACATGATAGGAACAATTGCCATTGTTCTCTAAGCCATTGCAGGGCCAACAGAGGCATTTTACCCAAGAAGTCTCTCCAGAGTCTCAAAAGGCTTGAAGAGGGGCCAAAAAAGCCAGGAAACTTGGTCAGGGATGGGCTGAGGAGCATTTGGAATCAAAAAGCATTTATCTCCATGGTTCCTTTCCACAAAATCCTAGAATTGACAGTTTAGGATAGGATATTTAGAATCCTTAGAAAGTGGAGAGCAATAGTGACTCACTAAACTACAAATTCCAAGATTTCACAGAAAGCTGCTACGACAAACTATATGTGAAAGGGATCTAGGAGTCCTGGTAGACCACCACTTGAACCTGGGTCAACAGTTTGATGCAGCAGCAAAAAAGGCCAATGTGATTCTAGGCTACATAAATATGGGTATAGTGTTATGGCAGGGGTTGGACTGGATGGCCTTTCTAGTTTCTTAACTCTTTGATTCTGTGTTATAGATTAAGGGAAGTAATAGTGCAATTCTGTTCTACTTTGGTCAGACCCTCACTTGGAATACTATGTCCATTTCTGGTCACCACAATTCAAAAAGGATGTTGAAAAGCTGGAGTTTATCCAAAGGAGAGCAATAAGAAAGTCTTTGATTCTATAATTCTAAAGTGGAATCATAGTGCCATGATAATGTAGAATGAAAGAGCCCTCAGTCTTCATAGTAAGGGCAATGAATTCAGCTTCCTTACCCACAGAGGCCACATTCTCGTAATTCTCCATCATCACATCCTTGTACATAAGTCTTTGCTTCTTAGTCAGCACTTTCCATTCCTCCTCAGTGAAATATACAGCCACATCCGCAAAGGTCACCTGCAATAGAAAATAGCCCTCGTCCAGAGAATGACTAATAAAAGGGGCGGGAGAAGCACATGATGCATCCCAAAAATTATTTGATCACCTCAGAATTTAGTCCAGGAAATAAACTTTAAATTCTGTTAGCAAGAAAAAAGCTACTGCCTTTCAGGTCCAGTTTGTCCCAAATTCTTTGAATGTAATATACAATATAATTTAGGCCATGGCTGGGATATTAATGATAGATTAGGATACTGACTATCCCGACACGTATAGTACATTTAGCCTCCAAAGATTATAGT
>NW_024836617.1:0-1225 GCF_019175285.1 Sceloporus undulatus
ACAGTCGTGCCCTGCCTCTCCTTCCGTCCTGGGCTGCTGCTACACGGTGTCCATGGAACTGAGGGTTTAGGAGGGAAACCGACTGAAAAAGGCAGTTGGAGAGTGGGCGGGGCTACCGCCAAAACGCCTTTAATATCTCCAAGAAGGTTCCGAAGCTAACTGTGCAGGCACAGAATAACCCATTTGTGTGAATTCGCAGATGACCACTCGAAGAAATACTGTTACAGGTAAGCAACCTGTCCATCCCATGACAGATAGGAGAATTCTGATGGCAAAGAAGTAAAAGGGTACAGATGGAAAGATCTGCAGGAGAAAGAAGAAATGCAAGATTAAAACTTACTGGGGGCAGAGGCTGTAAAAAGAAGTCTAGAGGTAGAGTTTGGGACAGGTAGGGATACAGCCTTGATGAAACAGAAACAGAAAAAGAGAGGGATCCATGGTCTAGTGGTTTGAGTGCTGGACTGCAATCTTGGAGACCAGGGTTCAAATTCCTGCTCGGCCATGAAGCCCACTGGGTGACCTTGGGTAAGTTGCACAATCTCAGCCTTAGGAGAAGGCAATGGCAAACCTCCCTTGAACAGATCTTGCCAAGAAAACCCTGTCATAGGGTCACCATGATTGATAGGACTTAAAGGCACACAACAAAAACTCATACTACAAATCACCTTTTAGCCACAAGGTGGTGATATTGACCTACAGTTTTACACATGAAAAAATAAGATCAGTCCTTTGTCGGAAAGTGAAAAAAAGATGCAACGTGTTACAGGCTTTGCTTTCTCCACTGATTTCTATTCTTGTTCATGGAATGCTTTCCTATGAAAGCAGCATCATTTATTTATTTATTTATTTAGGTATTTATATCCCGCCCTTCTGCCCTAATGGCTCTCAGGGCAGCTTACAATAATATTTTTAATCAGACAGTTCCCTGCCCTCAGGCTTACAATCTAAAAGACACGACACAAAAGAAGGGAATGGGAGGGATCATGAGTCTTTTCCCCCAAAGAGCTTTTATACTGAGTCACAACCAAGGACACATGGCTAGTTTCAAGCTCTCTTCTGAGAATGTATTGTCAAGCTCTCTTCTGAGAATGTATTGATTTAGCAATAGTGGGTTTGATCCAGCCTTAGTCACACTTTAGTTATTTATAATACATCTCACTGATCTCAGTGGATCTACCCCAAGTATGAGCTAAACCCAGGTTAACACACTGAGGGTGTAGCCACA
>NW_024836618.1:0-1225 GCF_019175285.1 Sceloporus undulatus
GCAAGCGAGGCCGGGGTATCCCAAGATCTCTGCACGATGGATTGCAGGGACGGCAGCATCGGGATGCAAGGTGGGGTGGGAACGCGTCCGAGAACTCGGCGCTCCACAGGGTCGCGGGCCTCTTCTTCGGGTGGAGACAGGTCGATGTCGAGAGTGCGACACATCTTGATGATATGCTCACTGAAGGCGCGAACATCATCGGTGGGTGAGGACGAGCCCGGGTGGTGCATCTCCTGCGGCGAGGGTGGATTAGATGGATCGTTTTCGTCGTCCGAAGGATCCCGTGATGGAGACAAGGGCTCCCGGTCGGACTCGGAATCGGAAGTCAGGGGGATGTCAGGTACCCTGGCCCGGGATGGAAGGCGGGTCGGAATGTGAGGTGCCGGCGGTTCCAAGGACTGGCGGCGAGGTACTGAGGACGAGGCCACAGCCTGGGAGGATGATGGCTTGTCAGCCTGAGGCATCACAGGACGCAGGTTGAGCCTGGTGAATTCTCTAAAGGCCTTCTCCTTGGGGACCGACATGTAGTATCTCTGAGTCTCCGTGTCGAAGAACATGTCAGTGTCCATCTCCCATGGGTCCTCAACATCTGAGATGGGGGCAGCCTCGTCTACAAACGAGTGGACCGACAGTGGAGAGGGTTCCCTCACAGGAGAGGCCGGTTGATTAGCGGCGGCCAAGTCCTCGGTCCGCGGGAGCGGTGTGGTCGGCACCGCTGTCGCATGTCTCGGGGCCGCTGGCTCAGGGCGCGAGGAGGTTCTCTCAGCGGTCTCCCGGGAAGGGGAACGATGCTTGCGAGAAGCATGTTTAGAAGACTTAGCCGGGCGCTCCGACGCAGTGTGGTCCTTCGTCCCAGATTTGGACTTGGACTTCTTGGTTGGGGGAGCCTCAGTAGCCTCGGTGTGACGCCTCTTTTTAGAGGACGATGGAGTCACCGCCGGGTCTTCGGGCGGGAAGAACGGGTTTTCCGGCAAATCAAGAAGGACAGCGGTCGTCTTGGAGTGGGCCTTGGATGGCTTAGCCCCTTCCGATGGCGCCGTCTTTGACGAAGATGCTTCGGTCACGGGCAGCTTGGAGGCGTGTCGAGATGCTTTCGACGACGCCTTGGAGGACGGTAGCGGTGCGGTGCGAACCTCCGACTCCCTATGCTCTCCCGAGCGCGAGCCCTCCGGGGATGGCTTCCTCCCAGATCTCTCCCTGGGCTCGAAACCCTCAGTCCCCGAGG
>NW_024836619.1:0-1225 GCF_019175285.1 Sceloporus undulatus
CTGCTCTCTGCTTGGCCAGCCGAATCCGCTCCCTGGTGGCCTCCGCCGCGCCGGCACAGCGAATCCACTCTTGTAGGTCCGCGGGCGTTTCCTTCATCAGGATCCACTCCAGCAGGTCCGCGCGGAGCCCATCCTGGAACTGGCGAGTAATCATTGCGTCCGGATAATCCGGGATGTTGGCGGCCACGCTCCTGAACTCCAACACATATTCTGCCACGGTTCGGCTCCCCTGCTGCAGGGTGGCGAACTTGGCCTTTGCCCGATCCACGCGGAACGGGTCCTCGAAACGAGCTCGAAGCGCTGTCATGAATGCGTCCAGGGACCGCAGCTCCGGTGCCCCACAGTCATACAGCTGCACCAGCCACTGAGCCGCTTGGCCCTCCAGTCGGCCGGCCACACATCTCACCTTCTCGGCTTCATCTGGAAAGTAGTCCCCTCTGGCCCGCATGTGTCCCGCCACCTGCGCTAGGAAAAATGGAAGCTGTTCCGGGTCCCCGTTGAACTTGGCTTCCAACTTGCCTGCCAGCAGCTCGCGCAGCGCCTCCGCTTCTCCGCGTCGAATTCTTGACGTTCCACCCACTCCTCTCCGACGAGATGGAAGCCGTGTGCTCTGTTCATCCTCGTCCTCCACCTCCGAACCGTCGTCCTCCTCGGTGTCGACTGGATGGGCGGCCCTGGTGGCGGCCACTGCGGGTGCCTTTCGGGCTTCCTGGCCCAGTTTCTTCCCTTCCTTGGGCATCAGGGTGGCCATCATCTCCTTCAATTGACGGATGTCGTCTTTGACGCCTGCCACCTCATCCGATAGGTCCTCAGGGCCAGGGCTCTGCAACATAGCCTCCCCCAGTCCTTGGTCCCACGCAGTCAGTCTGCCAGCCCAGCGCCAGTGCCTCCCGGTCCCCGCTGGCAGGTACCACCAGTCCTCTGGTTGGTCCTCAGAACTGGTCCCGGTCTTGGGCCTCGCTCCCTGGCGTCCCTCGACGCCGCTCCTTCCCTCGGTCCCAAGGTCCTCGGTGTCCTTCCTGACCTCAGTCTCAAGATCGGACTGTTCAACTTGCACCTTCACCTCAGACATGATGTTAGTTAGATTTCGCTGACTGTAAGATCCAGCAACCTCCACAAGAAATCCACAACAGCAACTTGCTTAAAAGCAGTGAAGTTTTATTGAAATACAAGCAGATGTGACTAGACAAACTTTTCAGCGAAATCTAACAGCCAAGCCTCAAAC
>NW_024836620.1:0-623 GCF_019175285.1 Sceloporus undulatus
GGGACGAGGAGCCTCTTTCTTCAGGCTAGCCCCTGATGGTATTGGGCTAGCCTTCTCTCTCCCTCAGAGGCCAAAAGATGACAGTTAGGGAGGAGGAGCCTCTTTCTTCATAATATGATAAAATCCATATTATCTATAACAATGCACACTCAATGCACACAATACCAGCACGTTTGTCAAGAAACTCCCAAAACTTCCTTCTGTTATAGATAATTTATCCTGATTACATATTTGATGTGACGGAATACCAGACGTGTGAGATGTTTAATCCTCTCTTGAGTATTGAGCTACAGCACTCAAAGCAGGTCTCAGTACTAATTAGTACATTCCCTAGACTAGACAATACAAAACTGACTTCCTTGGTCTGAACCCTTACCGTTTATTTTATTGACTCTAATTGTCTATCTTTTTGTTAGTAGTAACTGATTTTGTTTTGACTTCACCTGTAACACTTTTAACTTTCCTGATCTTAATTCATTCTCCTTGTTTATATTACTTTCTTAAACGTTTCATTTTCTTTTAAACTGACTTACCTACGTAGGAACCTTGTTAGATTTTGTCTTGTATGTTAGGCCATTTTCCCCTTATGTAACTATACAGTTTTTCCCAGACCTTTCTATCCT
>NW_024836620.1:723-1225 GCF_019175285.1 Sceloporus undulatus
TTTCTTTAATTCCTTTAACTATCATTTTCCAAAAATCTTCTGCATATTCACAGTTCCACCATAAATGATAAAACGTACCTTTCTCCCTTTGACATTTCCAACAATAGATTTGACCATTACCATAGATTCTACACAGTTTTTCCGGAGATAAATGCCATCTATACATAATTTTAACAAAATTTTCCTTTATATCCTGACTTACAGTATATTTCATTCTTCGTCCCCATGATATTTCTCATTGTCTTAATTCCAATGATTTTTTACAGTCTTTCGCCCATTTGATCATGTTTTCTTTAACTAGATCTCCTTCCATCTGGTAATCCAATAATGTCTTATAGAGTCTTCATAGAGCAGCTGGTTTCCCTTTCAACATTATTTCTTCTAGTTTCGAGAGATTTTCTGTAATTTTCATTGTACTTTTATCCACTCTAAATCTAGCTTCCATTTGATAATATAAAAACCAATTACACTTAAAGCCTTCATCTTTAATCTGTTCTAAAGG
>NW_024836621.1:0-1225 GCF_019175285.1 Sceloporus undulatus
CAGGGTCACCATAATAATAATAATAATAATAATAATAATAATAATAATAATAATAATAATAAGTTTTATTTATATACCGCTATTCCAAAGATCATAGCGGTGAACAGCAAGTAAGCTAATTAGCAAGTAAGCTAATTTGCCCCCAACAGTCTGGGTACTCATTTTAGCGACCTCGGAAGGATGCAAGCCTGAGTCGAGCTTGGGCCCTTTTGCTGGTCTTGAACTCGCAACCTTGTGGTTTTGAGTGGATGGCTGCAGTACAGGCATTTAACCACTGTGCCGGCATCCATAGTTTTTTGTGGTTTTTTCGGGCTATGTGGCCATGTTCCAGAAGGAGAAACTTTTCTGGAATATGGCCACATAGTGCAAAAAACCCACAAAAAATATTATTTGGCCCTTATTCTTCACGCTTTGTTTCAAAGACGTGCATACTTACAGGTGTCACTTGAAGCTCTCCTTTCTTCAGCATCCTTCTGATTTTTCTCAGAGCTTTGTTGCGCTTGCGCAGCACTCTCAGTGGTTTAAAGCCAACCTGATTTAAAAAGGAAAGAGAGATAACAAAAACCAGATTATTTTCCATCATCTTGCTGGTAAATTCTAAATATATTTTCAAGTAGGTAATAGGAACCTTGATTTTTAAAAAAAGAATCTAAGTATAGATTTGATTGTAAAGTTGTTCTAAGTGAGCCAAAATTTTCCATTCACAGTAATGTTTAAACAACTTTGTAAAATGGGAAAGTAATAGAACCCATGTTGCGAGTAGACATATTGCACCCATCCACCCTGCCTCCCTCCCTTCCTTTGATATACATGAGCCTTTTCCCTAAATGGCTTGTTCTTTGGCATCCCCCCCCCGCCAGCAGACTACATTTAAAGACTTCCTAAGTTATTTAACCATGGGTCCCTCTTATGTTTGAATTGGGAAACATTGATTATACAGGTTGAAATCTGTTAGGACCTGAAACCATGGCTTGAGGTTAGTTTGTTCTGAATTTGATAATCTTAGGCCTGAACCACACAAGCAAAAAGAAGCAGCTTTTGGACACGTTGGGGTCATAGCATTTAGAGATGATGTATGCCCCCAATGCAGCCCGAAGCTACTCCAATGCAGTGCTCTGGTCCTTTGCACTGGAGCAAAAATAACTGATTTAAACTGACTCCTGACAGTGCAGCTTGGGTCTGTCAGTGACGGCCTGCTTTCAGAGCAGGCTGTGCAGTTGTTGTG
>NW_024836622.1:0-1225 GCF_019175285.1 Sceloporus undulatus
TTATATATAAAAGAAGCTAGGTCTGATAAGAATAGTTAGGTGGAAAACGTGCAGTCTTCAGAATACAGGAAGATGAAGGAGTCTAGGGAGAATACCGCACTACGTTCTGGGAACGTTCTGGGAACCCGATGGGAACGGAACACATATAAGTATACCGCACGTATGTGTTTCCATAGGGTTCCCAGAAAGTTCACAATGTGTTCCACATGTGTTCCAGGGAGGGGACGGATTAGATGTGTTCCCAGCAAGCTGTAACGTTCTCAGAAAGTTCCACAAAAGGTCTGTGCAGTATTCTTCCGTTCTCAAATCCGTTCTCTCATTTCTCCGTCTCCTGATTGGCTGAAAGAATGACAGGCAGGGAGGCAGGCAGGCAAGTGACTGCAGTGAGGGAAGGGGTGTGTGTGTGTGTGTGTGTGTGTGAGGGGGGAAAAAGGATTGAAACAGGGCTATCATATCACCTCTTAACCTTCTCTTCTCCAGGCTAAACATCCCCAGCTCCCTAAATCGTTCCTCATATTATTATTAATAATAATAGCAATAGTAATAATAGAAAAGAATTTAGGCATTAGCTTGTTTCCTGCCTCTGCTGACCCCAGCCACTGGCCATCAAACCTATTCATAGCTACAGCATCTCCATAATTCTGTCTTCGCCATGAAATTTTCCTTCAAATTCACCCAAATTTCTAGCATTGCAGAGAGTGAGACACTGAAAATTGTCCACACCTGGAAGAACTCTTCTCTTGGCTGTGTTTGCATTCCCTTGGTCACTTGCTTACCCTCTTTCTATGAATATCTCAACTGTATATCTAAATGTTCAACAAACCTTTTAACTTACTGCAGTGCTAGAAAGTTTGGATTGCCCATGCTATCGTGTTTACCATTTCTAGTTATGATTGTAAAAGATGGACCCCACAAAAAACTAGGGATGCGGGCCATAAAAGCCTTCGACTTCACACTGGGATCTTCTGTTTCTCTTTCTGTCTTCTCTCCTTTCTTCTAGATTGAAGCTGGACAAAATCCTGCATTAATATACTGTCTGATGTTCTCTTTCCCCTCCCATCTGAAATTCCTGAGAACATCCCACAGATATCCTACCCACTGGTGGAATCTTTCAGGGAAGAATGGCAAAATGTCACCAAGTGTCACTTTCAGTGAAACAAGAAGATCTGACTTACCTTTTCCAAGGCAAAGGGACTGCAGGTCCACGGTCAAAAAGCCCACAGCA
>NW_024836623.1:0-1225 GCF_019175285.1 Sceloporus undulatus
TTAAGCAAACCAATCTTATATATAAGGTTAATTAAAACTCCAACCTAATTTTTGATAGTATTTTCTAACACATTCCCAATCACTAATCGTATTATTTGTGGAATTGTTTTTCATAAGTGAGGTCACTCCAGAATTGGTGCCGTTAGGCGCTAGTCACGCACTCACAGCGTCACTTCGCCGCGTGATGTCTGGACGCTATGCGTCCACGACGTCAAAATGACTGTGCCAGTGTGGAAGGGTCCCACCAATTTGTATGTGCTCCGCATGTACTAGAATTCAGGGGCATCTAGAATAGACGCCCCTTTCTAACCCTAGTACGCTCCTTCCTAACTCTAGTACGGGCAGAGCACGTACTTTCGGTGCGTGTGCAACACGCCCAAATTAATTTAATCTCACATAGGGAGGGTGAACGTGGGGTTAAATCTTGGGGTAAGACCTTCCTCTCTTAATGCTGAGATTCAGTCTTGTCTGTCATTGTCCTTGTTTACAGAAAAACTTGTCAGTCATGAGAGAGTCTACACAAGAAAGAAGTCACATAAATGCCAGCATTGTGGGAAACATTTTGCTTACAAATCAGTCCTTTTCAAGCATCAGAAAGTCCACACAGGAGAGAAGCCATACAAATGCCAGCATTGTGGGAAATGGTTTTCTTTGAAGTCAAACCTAATAAAACATCAGAGAGTCCACACAGGAGAGAAGCCATACAAATGCCAGCATTGTGGGACATGTTTTTCTTGGAAGTTAAGCTTAGTGTTACATCAGAGAATCCACACAGGAGAGAAGCCACAAAAATCCCAGAAATGAACTAACATTATTTTTCTGAAGAAGGAATACAAAAAATATTTTTTTATTCCTGTGGTAATAAGAAAATGCCCTTGTGATTTGTGTGTTAGGTTTGACTGTCCATATGCCTTTATGTTTAAAAGTTATATTTTCTTAATTGTACCTTTTAATTGCTATTAGTGTAGATCATTGCTTTAGTTTATAAATTTGACTGGGGATGATGGGTTGTGGAATGGGTTAGTTAGATAGAGGGTGGGATTTGTTGCAGCTGGCTAGAATAGTTATTGGATTGATAGCCTTTGTAATGTGTGGGATGTTAGCTGAAGAAAGTTGGGGGGAAGGTATTAACAGAAAGGGGACTAGTTTCTGGGAATGGCAAAGGGGGCCTTATCACCTGTGGGCCATTGACTGTGGGAATTGGAGGTGGTGGCTAGGTTTGGAA
>NW_024836624.1:0-1225 GCF_019175285.1 Sceloporus undulatus
AGGGTAGATTTAAGAACACTATAATTTGTGGCTTAATTTCACATGTTTGTAAATTTTGCCCCAAGTGGAGTGGTGAAAAATAAGGCATTTTATACACCATGAAAGTTGAATCAGCTGCATCTTGTCATCCAGCTGTGAAAGCTCAACTGAATATAACCAATCCCAAAACCAAACAAGATGGTGACAAAAACCAAGTAAGCATCTCACATGCACAACCCATTTTGGAAGAGAAACTATGGAAATGGCTTGCTTCTTGGTACGTGCAGAAGGCTGACTCCTGGATTCAAACCTGGCCATGCCTATGCCAGTGATGCAAAGAAGGCTGACGGATTTTCTTGTCAGCAGTGAAAAAGAGTGTCATTATACACTTAACTGCCTCCATTACTAAAACAGTTAACTGTGTGTGTAAAGCATCTGAGAAAGTAGACTGAAGTCTACGAAAGCTTATGCTGCCAACTTCTTTCTTTCAGTTAGTCTCAAAGGTGCTACAAGATCTCTCTATATATTGATTCTATAGACTAACATGGCTATATCTTTGAATTCTACCTGTGTGTGTATGTATATTTCTTCAAGTTACTTGTCACTTTACAGCAGTGGTTCCCAACCTTCCTAATGCCGCGACCCTTTAATACAGTTCCTCATGTTGTGGTGACCCAAACCCATGAAATTATTTTTGTTGCTACTTCATAACTGTAATTAAATAGGTGTTTTCCAATGGTCTTAGGCGACCCCCATGAAAGGGTCATTCGACCCCCAAAGAGGACCCGACCCACAGGTTGGGAACCATTGCTTTACAGTGACCCCATGAATTTCATAGGGTTTTCTTAGGCAAGGAATATACAGAGGTGTTTTTTTTGCCATTTCCTTCCTTTTAAATATAGCCTCTAGCTCCTAGTTTTCATTGGTGGTCTCCTATCCAAATGCTAAGCAGTGCTGATTCTGCTTAGCTTCTAAAATCAGATGGGATTTGCAGCCTTTGGGGTATTTCAACCTGTGACCATGCAACAATTTGCATATCGGGACTTTTTGTAAACATAATCTGTTTGCACAAAATCTTGTTTATATCCTAAAACTATTTAATACAAAACCATTGTATTTTATGCAAAAAAAGTTCCGCTCATTTGAATTTTTATAGCAAAATAAAATGCTCTTTAAAAAGGCCTGATTATATATATATATATATATATATATATATATATATATATATATATATTGGGGGGGGGGG
>NW_024836625.1:0-1225 GCF_019175285.1 Sceloporus undulatus
TGATTCTATGATTCTATGAAAAGAGAACCTGTTTTTTTCTTCACAAATTCACCAGATCAGTTTCTTTGGCCATGCTGGGAATTATTATTATGAGAAATTCACATCCTTGTGAGAAATTCACATCCTTAGCTTTTGTGGTGCTTCCTGCATAAACACAAAAAGTATCAAAGAAGTACAAGTGTGTTCCTACCTTTTTGAATCTTGGCACTCAGGAATTTTCAAGAGTAGCCATGTTAGTCTGCTGCTGCAAAACAACAAGGGCTTGTATGGCATCTTTAAGAACCAATAGATTTGTTATAGCATGACATTTCACAGATTTATATGCCACTTCTTCAGATGCATGTAAAGAAAATCCTAAAGACTGCCTTCCTTCAAATTCATGAATTGTATGTACTTTAATTCCTGTCACCTGTACTGACTTCTGCTGAAACCTCAGGACTATCCAGAACCATGCAGAAAGTACCTGTATTTGCTATGTGCCATTCAGCCAACTTTGCATCATTCTTTCACTTCTACTGTCTTGGAGACACAACTACCTGTGTGATTTCATTGAATTAGAAGTTACAACAAAACTCTTTGTTACTCTTTGTGAAATACTGGATTGTTGGACATTCTCTCCCTTGATTTAATTATTGCTTTGAGTTGGTTCTGGACTGTAATGGCACATATTTGTCATAGCTTATTACAGTCTTGGTCAATAGAATAATGGAATAATCAATCACCTATATTTTAGGACAAAGCATAATAAATAAAGAGCATAGTAGTCAATTCCATTTCTTACCAGGGAAAGTTGAAACAAGTGCAGTGGTTGTCAATGGTAAACTGCTGATAATAAGTATGCAAACATTGACCCCAAGTGTTACACTGGAGAACACAGAAATTAAAATCATCTATCTTATTTCTTTGGAAGCCCCCTCAGATAACGAGGATGGCATTTAAGAAGGAAACTTGAGCCAGGCTCAGATTACTTCTCCCAGTTAGCTCAAAATTAAATGAAGTCAAAAACATAGAAAATACGGGTTTAATTAAAGACACTCCACCAGCTCATAAATTATACATTATCCTTCCTGTTGCAGAAAAGTCCAGGCAGGATATTAATTGTAAGAATTACTGATAATCTCTCTATCTTCCCCCTCCGCCTGCAAAAAAAATAGTTTAGTTCATCTTTCCATAGCTTAGGCAGCAGGTTCAGGAAATGAATGACTAATCAAGACAGTTTTTTATA
>NW_024836626.1:0-1225 GCF_019175285.1 Sceloporus undulatus
GGGGGGGGGGATTGGGGTTGGCCCAAAGCAGAATATTCACTCTGCTGCCCACTGTTTTCTCTCCAAACTCTCACACACCAAAAGAAAGGAGATGTGAGTATATCCCTCTTACATTACATTGTGCTGTTTTCATTCATAGCTTTGGCTCCTATTCACTTACAGCATGAGTAGAGAACTGCATCCCACCAGATTTTGTCATACAAGGATTTCAGGGAAGGCATGTGCAGTTTGGAAAAAAAACTTGTTAATTTGTGAAATAGGAAAAAAATATGTCCATTACTCTCTTAGGACATATTTAATTGCATTAAATGGTATCAGTGTATGGGAGCCAGCATGGTATAGTGCAGGGGTAGGCAACCTGCGGCCCGTGGGCCAGATGCGGCCCGGCAAGGCCTTGGGACTGGCCCCAGCCCAGTCCTGCCGCCGATTGCCGCCGGGGCCTTTGGGGGGCAATTGTCTATAGAAGCCTCAGAAACATGCATTTATATTAACATTTTTTAAAAAATCAGCAAATTTTTTCACATGTCCTCCATTTTTTTTTAAAAAAAGTGTCTTCCATTTGAAAATTTTGTCCTACATTTGTCCTGGTTTGTTTATATATTTAATTTTTTTTAATTTTTTAATTTTTAATTTTTTGGCTTCAGCCCCCCCAGTTGTCTGAGGGACAGCAACCTGGTCCCCGGCTCAAAAAAGTTGCCTACCCCTGGTATAGTGGTTTGAGCATTGGACTACAACTGAATAATAGGGTTTGAATCCCCATATTTGCCATTGTTTTTCTTTGCTTCATTCTTTAGATCCTTCATTATATGTCTCTAGGTTTTACCCTCAACTTATTTGTGACTCATATCAAAATCCATAATTTTGGCCCCCAAATCTGCTGAATTTATACATGATGTCAATTTATATTCAAGTATATATGGTAACTTGCTTGAAAGTCTTCAAAACTTACAGTTAATGGGGGGGGGGGATTGGGGTTGGCCCAAAGCAGAATATTCACTCTGCTGCCCACTGTTTTCTCTCCAAACTCTCACACACCAAAAGAAAGGAGATGTGAGTATATCCCTCTTACATTACATTGTGCTGTTTTCATTCATAGCTTTGGCTCCTATTCACTTACAGCATGAGTAGAGAACTGCATCCCACCAGATTTTGTCATACAAGGATTTCAGGGAAGGCATGTGCAGTTTGGAAAAAAAACTTGTTAATTTGTGAAATAGGAAAAAAA
>NW_024836627.1:0-1225 GCF_019175285.1 Sceloporus undulatus
CACTACCCCCCACCCATCACTCACCAGTACAACATTTAAGGAGGGGGGCGCAGGAGTAATGGAACTTCTAAACACATTCTATTCACATTGCAGTTGTGCAGCGCCTGGGTCCCCTGGAAAGGGCAGTACAAGACCTGAGGCGGACACAGGAACAGCAGCACGACTTCCTGTACCACGCCCGGGTGTGGGGGTCACCACCACGGCCCCAGCCTCCTGCAGTGCCAAGATCCCCACCCCGTGATGGGGAGTGATTACGCCCTCCTCCCACCACAGGCTGTGCATTAACAGCCTGTGGGTATTTCTGTAATTGTATTGTATTTAGTGTGTGTGTGTGTATGTGTGTGGGGTGGTTGGTTGGGTGGGTGGGTTGTTGTGTGTGTGTGTGTGTGTGTGTGGTTGGTTGGGTGTGTGTGTGTGTGGGGTGGATGGTTAGGTGGGTGGGTTGTTGTGTGTGTGTGTGTGTGTGTGTGTGTGTCCGGGGGGTGGGGGGTGGCTCTGTGTGTGTGTGTGTGTGTGTGTGTTTGCAGGTATTTTCCTTGATTTCCACTTCTATTATACATTGGTTTCTGTGTGTGCTTGAGTATGGTTGTGCGCGTGCGCGTCGGCCCCTGTGTGTGTGTGTGTGCGTGGTTGTGCGTGTGCATGCGTCCCCCCCCTGCAGGTTGTGATGGAACAGCCTGCAGTTATTTTCTTTTTGCCCCCATATTTTGTAAATTGGTTTCTGTGTGTGCCGGTGTGTATAGTTGCGCGTGCGTGAGAGTCGCCCTCTTCCCCTTGTAAATAGTCCTAACACCGCAATTAAAATCATTTATTTTAATATTGCTTGTCTTCCTTATTTATGTAAGCAAGTTCCAGCGCCAGAAAGGTCGTCCTCAGCATGCTATAGGTTCTGAAAAGACAGGAAAAGAGGAAAATATGTTAACACATCCAAATACAGTCCCCATGATAGGTGTGTGCTTTGGAACAGTCTGTGGATGATGGGTGAGATAGCAGAGAGAACCCCAAGACACACACATGCACACATCTAAATTTGTTGATTCCCATGGGTTCCCCCGGGGAAAGGAAAACTCTCCGAACAAACCAAGAAGACCCACTAGGCAAGGAAGTCAAACACTCTCAGCCTCAAGGAAAGGCCGACAAAGGCAAACTCTTTGAACAAAGCAAGAAGACCCACTAGGCAAGGAAGTCACACACTCTCAGCCTCAAGGAAAGGCCGACAAAGGCA
>NW_024836628.1:0-1225 GCF_019175285.1 Sceloporus undulatus
CCCCTAAACGGACCCTTGACTACAAAACAACAAGGATGTTATGGTGGGAGTCTACTACAGACCTCCAAGTCAGACTGAGGAATTGGATGATGCTTTTCTAGAACAGATGACCACACATTCAGAAAGGAGAGATGTAGTAGTGATCGGCGACTTCAACTATCCTGATATTTGCTGAAAGTCAAACTCAGCAAAATCCTCAAGGTCTAGCAAATTCCTCACTTGCCTGGAAGACAATTTCATGGTCCAAAAGGTGGAAGAGGCAACAAGGGGGTCAGCTATTTTAGATCTGATCCTAACCAACAAGGATGACTTGGTTAATGGGGTGCAAGTGGTGGAATCATTAGGTGGAAGTGACCATGTTCTCCTTGAATTTGAAATACAGTGGAAAGGAGCAGTCAGGCATAGTCAAACACGCATTTTAGACTTTAGGATAGCGGATTTCAGTAAACTTAGAGAAGTATTGAGGGTGATCCCATGGTCAGAAATACTAAAAGATAAGGGAGTTCAGGATGGCTGAGAGTTTCTCAAAAGAGAGATACTGAAGGCACAATTTCAAACAGTTCCAGTGAGAAAGAAAAATCGGAGATGTCTCAAGAAACCAGGATGGATGACTAAGGAACTTTCAACTGAGCTAAGTTTTAAATGGAACATGTATTAGAAAAGGAAAAAGGGGGAAATCATGAAAAAGGAATTCAAAGAAATAGCAGGCACATGTAAGGATAAAGTCAGAAAAGCTAAAGCACAGAATGAACTCAGACTTGCTAGAGAGGTTAAGAACAACGAAAAGGGCTTTTTTGGATATGTCCGCAGCAAAAGTAAGAAGAAGGAAATGGCAGGGCCACTGCATGGAGAAGATGGCAAAATGTTAACAGGGGACAGAGAAAAGGCAGAATTACTCAATACCTTCTTTGCCTCAGTCTTCTCAGAAAAGGCAAAGGGTGCTCAACCTGAGGATAATGGAGCAGAGGATAGAAGAGGGGAATTTCAGCACAGAATAAGTAAAGAGATAGTAGAGGAACACCTTGTTAATCTAAATGAATTTAAGTCTCCGGGACCAGATGAACTCCATCCAAGGGTATTAAAAGAACTGGCAAATGTAATATCGGAGTCATTGGCAATAATCTTTGAAAACTCCTGGAAAACAGGAGAGATTCCAGCAGACTGGAGGAGGGCAAACGTTGTCCCCATCTTCAGAAAGGGGAAAAAAGAGGATCCCAACAATTAT
>NW_024836629.1:0-1225 GCF_019175285.1 Sceloporus undulatus
CACAGAACGCAGATTGATCCAACTGTAACATATAAACAAGGTCTTGCAAGTTATATTTTGTCATTTTACCAGTTCTTAGTGTGACCTTGTGACCACCATCTCAATGCCGAGAGTAATAGTGCAGACAAGGTCAAGGAGAGTTCCCTAGCTAATTTTTTTTTACTCCTTCAGCTAGGCCTGCTTTGTGGTTCTTACAGAATTAACAAAACATTTACCTTGAGATTCTAGGAGCATGACACTGCTGCTTACTCTTGCTCGAACAGGAGTGTAAACCCAGAGGATTAAGTAAGGGATTTGTGGTACTTCTGTTGTAAGATGAGTTGATCTACCTAGCTCACATCAGAAAGGCCAAATGAAGTACAGTTGGCCCTTCATATTTGCGCACTTGGGATTTCTGAATTTGGTTATTCATGATCTGAAGGGCCCATGCATGAGCCCCACCCACCCACCTCCTCCTCCCATGCCTAGGACAGATGGCCTGAGCTATCTCAGCCATGGGAGGATGTGGGTGGGGTTCTCACACAAGCTCCTATGCCCCCTCCTCCCATGCCTGGGAGAGCTGGCTACAGCTGTCCCAGGCATCAGAGGAGGAGGTGGGTGGGGCTTGCCTTATTCATCAATTTTACACATTCACTAGATGAGAAATATTGAAATAAACCAAAATGTCACTAGAGAGTATGAAAGTCTTCACATTCACTAGAAGTTTATGTCAGGCTATGATAACATCCAGTTTGATAAGGAGTTCAAGAGAACTACTTTGCATAGTCATTTTGTTTAACCCAAGTCTACATTTTGGAATATTTTATCAAGGACCAGTACAACTATCTTTCTTAAATCTGTATCTCCCTTAAATCACTTATGCTCTGAAATGTTTATTTAATAAGATCATTCATGCCAGCTAATAAGAGGAGCTGCTTGGCAGCCATTTTGAGAGGAGCTGCTTGGCAGCCATTTTGAGACCGTGTGCTTGAGACCGTGTGCTCATTGCTGAAGGGGTGGAGCTTCTGTGAGTCACATCTGTGAGTCACAAGGGGGCGGAGCTAGCAGACTAGCTTATATACCAACTTCCAGAGCCGCGCGCCATTAGGCGCGCGAATTTTTAATTTTATTTAACTCTACTCAAGTGGCATCAGGTTAGGATCAGATATTGAAACAGAACCTTCCCTTTAAGTGTAAGATAGCAGCCAGTACATTCCTTTAAAGAGGTATACCCACTAGATTGACT
>NW_024836630.1:0-1225 GCF_019175285.1 Sceloporus undulatus
CCCCACAAAATCCTAGAATATGTAGTTTAGGATGGAGTATTTAGAATCCTTAGAAACTGGAGAGCAATAGTGCCTCACTGAACTACAAATTCAGATATTCTACAGGATGTTGCTATCACAATTAAACTATGCTTTAAAGGGCTCTAGGATTCCAAGGAGACCACAAGTTGAACATGGGCCAACAGTGTGATGCAGCAGCTACAACGGCCCATGTGATTCTAGGGTGCATCATTACAAGAATAGTTTCTAGATCAAGAGAATTAATAGTGCCACTCTATTCTGCTTTGGTCAGGCCTCACTTGGAATCATCCTGTGTCCAGTTCTGGGCCCCACAATTCAAAAAGGATGTTGACAAACTGGAGCATGTCCAAAGGAGGGCAAACGAAGTGGTGAAGGGTCTGGAAAACATCAGGCTCTATGAGGAGCAGCTTAGAGAGCTGGTTATGTTTGGCCTGGGTAAAAGATGATAAAGAGTGGATATGATAGCCATTGTTCAATATTTGAAAGGGTGTCATTTTGCGCAAGGAAAAGGCTTGATTTCTGCTGCTACAGAGAAAAGGAGACACCACAATGGATGCAAGCTACAGGGAAAGAGGTTCCACCTAAACATTAGGAGGAACTTTGTGACAGTAAGAGCTCTTTGACAGTGGAATATACTCCCTTAGAGTTTGGTGGAGTCTTCTTATTTGTAGGTCTTTAAAGAGAGGCTGGATGGCGATCTCTTGGGGGTGATTTGAATGTGTATTCCTGCATGGCAGAAGGGGGTTCAACTGGATGGCCCTTGTGGTCTATTCCAACTCAATGATTCTACAATTCTAGTGGAACCATAGCGACATGATAATATAGTATGAAAGGACCCTTTATAGAAAGAGCCATGGATTCAGGTTCCTTACCTACAGAAGCCACATTCTCATAATTGTCCATCATTACATAATTGTACAAAAGTTTCTGTTTCTTTGTCAACAGATTCCATTCATCCTTGGAGAAATATACTGCCACATCTGCAAAGGTCACCTGAAATAGAAAATAGCCCTCATCCAGAGAGTGACTGAGCAAAAGGAGAGGAAAGAACATGGTGCATCCAAATATTATTTGATCGCTTCAGAATTCAGTCCAAGAAATGAACTTTAAATTCTGTTAACAAGCAAAAAGCTACTGCCTTTGAGATCAGTTTGTCTTGAATCCTTTCAATATAATCTACAATATAATAAAAAATATAATTTAG
>NW_024836631.1:0-1225 GCF_019175285.1 Sceloporus undulatus
CGAAGGCTTTTCGGGTTACGAAAGCGGCCGCGGAACGAATTAAATTCATAACCCGAGGCACCACTGTATATGTCTGGCCCTCGTTTCCACTCCACTATATGCATCTGAGAAAATAGACTGAAGTCTACGAAAGCTATGCTGCCAACTTCTTTATTTCAGTTAGTCTCAAAGATGCTACAAGATCTCTACACAATGAAAATCATATGGCTCTTCTCCAAGCAGTCCTAATGGTGAGGAATGCTGGGAGATGAATTCACACAACCGCTGGAAGGCCAGTAATACTCCTGCTCAAGGATATGTGGCCTACTGTCCATTGGGTCATAGGAAAGGGACTCCCTACTAGGTGTGAATGTGTGCTTTTGATTAGAGCAGCACTGCTGGGTACATATGAAAATGAGAAAGAAGTGACAGAAAATGCTCCTTACCCAATTGATGAGATCTCCTTGTTTCTCTTGGGTGAAGAGGTCTGAGATTCATAGTTCAGGGATATTTGAAGGATCTTGTGGTGTTAATCAAAAAAGGCCAGTGACTTTAGATTTTATCACACAAGCCTTGTAAAAGTACAATGCACCTGTGTCAGATGTGGGCGCACCTTACGCGGCTTCCAGCATATGCTGGAAGCCGCACCGTAAGGAGCAGCAACGTGTGCCAGAAAAGGTAATGGCATGCCACCGTGGGCATGAGCCCCATTCACTTCAATGGGGCTTGAGCATCCACATTTTTCCCTTATGCTGGGGGGGGGGTGTCCGTGTAAGGGAAGGACGATTGTAAATGGATACATACTGCTTTCGGAGCTTTACTTACCATACACCCTTCCAAAAGTGTGACAGGGGCTGGTATCAACGATCCATTCCTTTCTCTTCCACATTCCTCCTTAATCCCCCCTCTGACCTATGCCCTACCCAGCATGTACAGTGCACCCTTCCATTATACGGGAAAGCCCTTCTGGACACACACACACACACACCGCATAAAGCAAATACCATGTATGCTCTAGCCCCATTGAAAACAGTGCCTCTTCCACACGCAACGGGTGCACTGTATTTCTTTTTATTTTTATTTGTAATGCAGTTTACCAAGTGTGATAATGCAATTTTGTAAAACAAAGATGAAAGAAGAGAAAAGAAATGGGGGGAGGCTGCTTAGGAATAGCAAGGATAGGACTGGGGGAGGGGAGAAGACTGACACACCGTGACAGCTCAATGCCAGAACTGTCCTAGTACGA
>NW_024836632.1:0-1225 GCF_019175285.1 Sceloporus undulatus
AGAAACAATAGCAATGGGTAATGAGGGAGGACAAGAAGAAATCAGACTGCCTATTTGCCTGACTTTACAAACATAAACAAAATATCTCCCTGTCCTCCAAATTTCTATTGAATCCTAGAGACCCTAGGGCAGGGGTCAATGGGTGACTATCATCTTATTGTTAGGCAGTATAGGACTGCTGTCTTGGATGACAGATGCTGGGGAGGTTCAGGGCAATGTCAAGAAAATTAGGGATAGAGCTGTGTATGCCACATAGCTTGACCTGTGCTCTTTAAACTAGCATTTAGCCCTGGAAATTATATCATGCTACATATGGAGGAATTACAAGAAAAGAGATTCCAACTAAACATTAGGAATAACCTCCTGATGGCAAGAGCTGCTCAACTGTGGAATAGGCTACTTCTGAAGGCATTGAACTGCCCTTCATTACTTTTTGAAGCAGATTCTCAGAGGTGCTTTAGCTGTGTATTCCTCCAGTGGTAGGGGATGAACAAGATGGTCCTTATAGTCCCTTCCAACTCTGTGGTTCTGTAATTCTACATACAGTTCAAGCCTGATGCTTATTTTGAACAGGTTCATGGACTCCCCACCATCACAGTCATGGTCCAGCCCATAAAAATTCCTTGATTTCAGTGGAAGAGTTCAGCCAACTTCCATTCTAATTTTTTTTGCCTGACTTTTCTCTATTAACTCTACACAGATGAAGAACATTTATACCAGTGACATCTATTATTAAGTGTTCCAAATGATAAAAACAGAGGATTTCTGTTGATTTGATTTTTAAAAAGATGAATGTGAAAAATGGTAAGATTTTTGTTAAACAGATTGTGTTGCAAGGCAGGAAGGAATAGTAATCATATATTCTGGACAGTACTCTGTGGGGGTTTTATGTGCATCTGATTGGAATGTTGATGTTCTTCGTTTCTTTTTCTGTCATGTAAGAAAGCTCCAATGACCACCTGTGAATTTTTAAAGATACTTTTTGACTGTCTGAAGTGTTGGCATTTTTAATGTTTAAGGCCATTGAAGAAAGGTGCCATCTGGGAGAGAGGATAGCTGCTTAAAATCTGGTGCACAAGACAGAAGAATGAAATAAATAAATAAATAAATAAATAAATGCTTGTGATAATATTAAATAAGGTTATAGCCATGCATCTGGGGGTAAGTTGTGGTCTGGTTTATTATTATTATTATTATTATTATTATTATTATTATTATTATTATT
>NW_024836633.1:0-1225 GCF_019175285.1 Sceloporus undulatus
TGTGTGTGTGTTTGCCTCTGCTGCTCATATGGCTGGGAATGGAGCTGAGGACTGAGAAGAGAAGAACGGGTCAGTTTTGTGCAAATTCAGAACTTATATGCATCAATGAGTCCATTGTGTTGAAATAACAAAGAACTTTATTAAGAATACAATGGCGGGATACAGACTGCCCAAAAAGGGCGGTCTCCCGCCACCCCAGTTTGCTCCGCAAGGGACCCAAAGTGAACGAACCGCACGGTTCTGTCACAGAAGAAAAAGAACCCTCAAAAAGCAGGTTCTTCTTGTGGTGCCTTTGTGATGCCGCAAGGCACGAATGGCGTGCTTGCGGTGTCACAAAGGCACCAGGACATGCATACGCTACGCGTCTGTCGCGTCAAAATGGCAGCACCCGTGTTTACAGGGCGCTGCCATTTTGACGCCCCCATCACATGCTAGGAGGCCGGTATGGACGCTACGTTCTCGGCTAACCCCTATCACGTGACGGGGGCTGCGCAAAGGCCCATTTAAATCAGGCCAGAGTCAGAAATTCAGCATTACAGTCAGAAATGCCGACCCTAAGCCAAATAATACATTAAAACCCCAAAACCTAAAACTCCACCCTCTTCCAAACCTATCCCCCACCTCCAATTCCCACAGTCAATGGCCCACAGGTAACAAGGCTACCTTTGTCATTCCCAGAAACTAGTCCCCTTTTTGTTAATACCTTCCCCCCAACTTTCTTCAGCTAACATCCCACACAATCCAAAGGCTATCAATCAAATAATTATTCTAGCCAACTGCAACAAATCCCACCCTCTATCTAGCTAAGCCATTCCCCAACCCATAATCCCCAGTCAAATTTATAAACTAAAGCAATGATCTACACTAATAGGAATTAAAAGCTAAAATTAAGAAAATATAACGTTAAAACATAAAGACATATGGAGAGACAAACCTAACACACAAATCACAAGGGCATTTTCTTATCACCACAGGAATAAAAATATATTCCTTGTATTCCTTCTTCACAAAAATAATGTTAGTTCATTTCTGGGATTTGTGTGGCTTCTTCCCTGTGTGGCCTTCGTGATGTCTTACTAGGTTTGACTTCTGAGCAAAACATTGTCCACAATGCTGGCATTTGAAAGGCTTCTCTCCTGTGTGGACTCTCTTGTGTATCACTAGGATTGACTTCCGAGAAAAACATTTCCCACAATGCTGGCATTTGTATGGCTTCTCTCCTGTG
>NW_024836634.1:0-1225 GCF_019175285.1 Sceloporus undulatus
TCACCACTTGATCCTGATGCACTTCCCATCTTTAAACCCTTTCTCCTTGCTCACTTACTTCACTATCAGGCTTGCATGACCGAAACCAGCTTAAAACAGGATGAGTCATGAGTTGAGGTGGTAGAGGAGAAAACTGTAGTATGCTCCCCCATGTAGTACTCTGAGTGCAATACACACACACACACACACACACATCTGGTTAGATTGTTAGAGACCAACAAGATTATTACATGGGGCTTTGACATCATGAGTACTGTACAGCCAGGCAAAAAAGTGGCTCTCATGATACTTATCACACAATGATGCCTCTGACCCATAGCTGCTGTTTTCCTGATACACAGTGAGGGCATCTCTTTTAATTGACAAGGATATCTGTCAATGATCTTCCAATCACACTAGTCTCTGGGTACAAAATGAGATGCCCTCACTGCCAGGGCAGTTGTGATACTGGCAGTCATGCGGGTTTGATGTCTCCTCCACTCCCTCTGCTCCCCCGTCTCACTATAAGCATCAGCTTATGCAGAATGGGGAAAGATACAGAGAAGGCTGAAAGGAATTCAGGTTATAGGAATGAATAGTCAACCTAAGCATTTTTTTCAAGTAGTGTTTATGAAGTCACACTTTCCGGAAGCCAATGGTAAACCTCCTCTGAACAAATTTTGCCAAGAAAACCACACTATATGGCTGCCAGAAGATGGAAATGACTTGAAGGCAGACAACATGAACAGTATATGTTCCTTTGTGATGTATTTGGGCACTAGCGACTGATATACTTCTTGTGAAAAAAACTGAGTGCTTACATGAATATCAGTGTTCCAAAATACAGATAAGTGGCATCAATGGCTCTTTAGGCTGAACCTACGGTGCGTTACAGACCCCCGGATTGCGGCGGTCTGCTGCCGCCGCCGCTTGCAGCATCTGGGAGCCACAGTGGCCAAACCGCAGGGCTCCCGGACGCTCCAAGGAAGGAGCGCGGAAATCGCGCTCCTTCGTGGGCCCCAGAAGTGATGCCGCAAAGCGCAAGGCGCACTTTCGCGGCATCACTTCCGCCGCAACACGTCTGGACGCTATGCGTCCAAAATGTCAAAATGGCGGTGGCCGTGTGGGAGCTGGGGATGTTTAGTCTGGAAAAGAGACAGTTAAGAGGTGATAAGATATTTTCTGCTGCTCCAGAGACAAGGACCCAGAGCAATGGGTGCAAGCTCAAGGGAAAGAGATTCCAGCT
>NW_024836635.1:0-1224 GCF_019175285.1 Sceloporus undulatus
TTATATTTGTACCATTTACTTTCTCTGGCCATTTCTTTTCTATGGAAAATTCATATGGAGAGGAAGAAAACCAAGGGTAAAGCTGAAAACATTACAAGATGCGAGGGAAAGAGGGGGACTAAACCTTCCAAATTTAAAACTGTATTTTGAGGCAAGTGCATTAGTATGGATCAAAGAATGGGTTGTCCTGGAAAAACAATTCCATAGGATTTCTTCTTTAAAATGTTAAGGTAAAGAAACATACTACAAATTATATGTTTTAAGATCATAAGGCATAATAAGTAAAAACTGATTACTCATGAGGAAAGGAAGAAATATCTTTATTGTTTTTAATATGTTTGTTGTTGTTGTTGTTGTGTACAATTTGTATGGGTTTTTTTTACTTCTTCAAAGCATATGTCAGGATCTGTGTTTATTAAAATATATAAAATAAAATAAAATGTTTAAATGTTGATTTATTTATTGATAGATGTTTATAGACCACTTAGATCTGAGGTTGTGATCAAAGTGATGTAAAAAACCACAACATTACAGCTACTATTACTTTCATTATTATTATTTTGCTGTAATATGTTCATATATTATTGCAGTTAAGTCTAGACTATGAAGTTTGATCTTTCTCTCTCACACAACAAACCCAGGCAGCAACCATTAAAGTTGTAAATATTCTCCTCATTATAGAGAAAACAAATATCTCTGCACAATTCTCATCCGGTATGTCATATCCTGAAGTCTTCCAGGGATGATTTTGCAGAGAAATACCTGCAAGAACTCATGTTCTGCACAAAAGCAGTTTTCAGACAGCCATATCTGAGGTTTTTTTGTGTGTATGACTTGTTTTTTGTGCAAAAAAACCCAACACTATTTCACAAACCATGCACACACATACAAGGGTAGAGAAACCATCTTCCTCATTGTAAGTCTTATAAACCTCTTGTGATAAAATTAATGTGACAGAATTTATCTTCCATCGTGTGGATGAAACTCTCTTCAAAAGTACACCAAATATGTAGCCATTTTTTTGTTCTGAGCTTTATGCACACACAAAAATTAAATAAAAAAGGGTTGCAATCCTTTTGGGCAGTTACAAATGCATAACCTAGAGTTAAACACTCATGACTATTTTGTATTCGTGATCCATGCATAGCTCCTAGTTTAGGATAGGTGTTGTTGTTGTTGTGTACCTTCAAGTTATTTCTGACTTATGGCAACCCAAAGGCAAAT
>NW_024836636.1:0-713 GCF_019175285.1 Sceloporus undulatus
GGATACATCACATTCTCTTATTCATGGATATTTTGAACTCTCCTTGCTATATATATATATATATTGCAAAATAAAAGTAGGTTTGCCTTAGCATCACCTTGAGAGAGCTGGAGAGAGAGGTTTGTCATGCCCTGTCTCTGAGGCTGAGAGAATGTGCACTCTCCTTGCCAATTATTATTATTATTATTATTATTATTATTATTGCATGACCTTAGCATCACCATGGGAGAGGTGCAGAGAGAGAGGGCAGGGAAATGTCTAACAATTTGTAAGCTGCTCTGATAGCCTTTTGGCTGAAGAGCTGGGCAATAATAATAATAATAATAATAATAATAATAATAATTAGAGTGCTAATCCCAGCTCAGCCACGTAAATCCCTGGGTAAGTCATATTGTCTCAGCCTCAGGGACATTATTAACCATCCTTGCCCAAAAGCAAACCAATCATAGAATAAATAAATAAATAAGTTGTAACTTTATTATTTAAAGAGGCTTTCTTGAAATGAAACAAAACCAAAGGGCAGAACCATAAGCATTTACATGCTGAGCTGGGATCAGGACTCTAGCCTCCCAGTTCACCATAGAAATTCACTGGCTGACCTTGGGCAAGTCACATGCTCTCAGCTTCAACTCCAACTCCTAAGTATTCCTTCATGGTAGAAGAGGGGTGGTGGTTGGATGACCTCTTGGAATCCTTTCGAATGCTAGGTTTTA
>NW_024836636.1:813-1224 GCF_019175285.1 Sceloporus undulatus
ATGTCATCCTGTGGAGTTAGAT
This sequence comes from Sceloporus undulatus, assembly GCF_019175285.1. NCBI lineage: Eukaryota > Metazoa > Chordata > Lepidosauria > Squamata > Phrynosomatidae > Sceloporus > Sceloporus undulatus. The sequence goes on from NW_024836636.1 coordinate 836, forward strand.
GGCTGAGCTGGGATTACACTCTAGCGTCCCAGTTCACCATACACTGGCTGAAATTGGTCATGTCACATGCTCTCGGCTTCAACTCCAACTCCTAGGTATTCCTTCATGGTGGAAGGGGGGTTGGATGACCCCTGGCAATCCCTTTGAATGCTAGGTTTTATCCATGGCAGAATTCCTGCCATTGCACCCGACACCACTCCTTTTTGAGGATTCCTGCTTGGCAGAAGAGCATTGCCATTTGACACACCACCCTCCCCTTCTCATCTGTGAGGGTCACACTGTCTCAGCGTCAGGTGCAGCCCATGGCAAAACTCCTCTTTATGCCAAGAAAACCCTTGGTTTGTCCCATCTTCCAGTGCCATCCTGATGTTGAACAGGGGTCAGACTAC
>NW_024836637.1:0-1224 GCF_019175285.1 Sceloporus undulatus
GGAGGGATTCCTCAAGGGAAGGGATGCGTTCAAGACGCAGAGGGCAAAGGGCTGACTCAACAACCCCTGAACGGTATAAAAGGAGTACGGAGTCCTGACTTTTCCAACAGCTTCCCTCGGCTTCTTCTGAAGACTCCTCTGAAAGCTTCGTAAGTGAACATTCACAAGGTTCATATGAATTATAGGTGCTCTCTCTCTCTCTCTCTCTCTCGTGATTCCTTCCCTTCTTCATCTGAGATGGTTCTGTTTATTTAAAGTACTAGGTGCTTTTATACACTTAAGGACATTATAGGTTTTCCCCACCTCTGAAGGGGAAATATTGCAACAGTCCTCTAAGGCACTCCTGTATTCTATGCCAAAACTGTGTCTCTGGAAAGATGGGGAAGGAATGCTTTGCTTGGGAGGACTTGGTGGTTCTCTGGGAGGGAAGATCTCTGAACAGAGAGTCCTTGATTTAAGGGTCTGAAGCTGGTTTATGTTGACGGCTCTTAAATTTGAAGGGCTCTGGTTCCCAATCGTTCTTCTCAAATGCAGAAACAGTGAACAATTCCCAGCACAAACCTGGGATTCTGAAATAAGAGGCACTCCATCTTTTGATGGGAAAGGATCACATTTCAGTGCAAGATGCATCATGCAAAATATTCATGCTCTGCCTCGATTGGTTTTGTTTAGCATTTGCATTGAACAAAAGGTTTGTGTCCAAAGAATTATAACTGGATAAATGGACACCAAAAAGGATGAAGGATTAAGGGATCTAATGGGATCTTCTGCCTTCTGAGGATCACCTTTGTCTACCAACGAAGTATTCATTGAACTGGTGGGTTTATGTGGGTTGAATCAGGAGTAAAGTCTGGCTAAAAGGGGCTTTGAAACTGAAGGCATGGGAATGTCATAGCTAAGTAAACTCCTATTGATTTTAATGTGTCCAGTGGAGAAATGTGGACTCTTGAACTTGAGTATTCACCAGCCAATGATATATCACTTGATTTTATTATCTGGATGATTCTGAGCCACCTTCTCCATTCACATGCTTTACAGTATATAGAGATATTTAAAATAATAATAATAATAATAATAATAATAATAATAATAATAATAATTTATATTCCGCTTAATTACTTGGAATCCAAGCAGATTAACAACAATAATCCTTGTAAAGAATTCTATAACCTTTGTTAAAGCTAAAGTTATGTTTTGTATCGTTCAAGGTGCCCATAGCCTTCC
>NW_024836638.1:0-1224 GCF_019175285.1 Sceloporus undulatus
ATTGGGACATATGGTTGAAAACTGCACAGAAGGCAGTTTCAACAGATACTGGAACAACTGTGCAAACTCCAAACCATCATTCCATATAATTTTCTGTAGAATATAATTTGAATAAAGTACCGCTAACAGGAAGAAAAAAATATTTCCTAAACAACACCACTGAGGTTACTAAGAGAAGAGGGAATCTTTCCCCATTCTATGATAAAAAACAGATGAAAAGTTCACAACAAGGCAATGGTGTACCTACTAGGATTCTAAACTAAGGTTTTGGCTGCAGATGCTAGCAGGCAGAATGTAAACATATCAATCTCTCCATGGATAGGCTCCCTTGAGAGCTAGAAGGCTATGAGATCTAGTTCCCAAGAAAGTTTTTATGTGTAGACCTTTCAGCCACAAATAGCCACATCCAATGTATGGCCATCAGGGCCACAAAAAGAAAAAGGCAGCACAACAATAAGAGCCTGGATGGCTATACAGCCTACTGCTTCTTCAGTTGTGTGGATCACTTCTGCACACATCAGTACTACCAATGTAGGACCACAAGCCAATGACTGCCAGACCACACCAACTTAGATGTTATGCCCAAGATTGTAAGGGCAACCTGTTTATCCTGAGAGCGTGTAATGAAAACCTCTCCCTCCGTGGACCTATTCACAGCAAGGCTGAGAAAGACATTTAGACACCAAATTTGGTTTTAAACACTATGCATGTAACATTTATTGAATCACAAAAGTAACACAAACATTGACTATCAAGAGCTCTTTCACTCACACATTCGTACAATACTCACACACACTTTCCTTCCGCCGAACATTGAACAGGTGTTCTCGAAGGCTGGGGATGACACCGTTGCCGCGGTAGATGCCAACAAAATGGAGATGAAAGTCCAGGGTCTTTATACTTTTTCTTCTCTCTGGCTCTTGGCTGCTGAAGTCTTGCAATATTGCAGCCCATTACTCAACCTCCTCTTTTGGGAGGACAGACAGGTTGTTCAGATCAGTCGTTCTGTTCAAAGTCCTCCATTGTCCTGTCAGTTCCTCATCATGGCGACTCAGGAGAGAAGGTTCTTCCCGGTCATGGTTCGTCACACCTGGACGGCACCCCGCTTCAGCTTCCAAGTTTTCAGACTTTCCTCGCCTCGGTTGCCAAATACTTTCGTCACATCAATGCTCTGCGTGGAACCATCTTGTTTGGTCCTTTAGCTATGTTTAAAGCACAATTCCT
>NW_024836639.1:0-1224 GCF_019175285.1 Sceloporus undulatus
TAATAATAATAATAATAATAATAATAATAATAATAATAATAAGTTTTAATTATGTTTTCCCGCCTCTCCCGACGGATCGAAGCGGGATTACAACAAATATATACCATACAACAATAATTCTAATAACAGTTATCTAAAATCACAATTTAAAATAGTGTGCTATCCAAAAAACATTTTAGTACAATGTTTAAATCTCATTACATCCTGAGGTAGAGCTGTCTTCAAGAGGTGAAGTTTTTCTTCAGATCTTTATAAAAGATCAGGGGGGTATGCTTGCCGAAAGAGATAGGTTTTTAGTGCCTTCTTAAAGGCATCCAAGGTAGAAATGAGTCGGATCTCTTCCGGAAGGTTGTTCCAAAGCGTGGGGGCCATAGCCGTATATGCTCTTTGGGAAGTAGTTACTAGTCTAAGGCGGGTTACAGACCGCCGAAATGCGGAGGTCTGCTGCCGCCGCCGGTTGCTGCGTCCGGGAACCGCAGCAGCCAAACGGTGCAGTTCCCGGATGCAGCAAAGAAGGAGCACAAAAATCGCACTCCTTCATGCGGCCCAGAAGAGACGCCGTGAGGCACTAATCGCGCACTCGCAGTATCACTTCCGCTGCGCGATGGAAGAGACGCCCCTTTCTAACCCTAGCACGGACTGAGTCCGTCCTAGGGTGCCCGTTTGTAACGAGCCTAACTCTTGTATAATCTAGTAAATTCTTCCCAGTTGTTCTGAGAGTTCGGGGCGGATTATGCAGGGAGAGGCATTCCCTCAAGTAACTTGGATTGTCAGCTTACCTAACTTCACGAGTCTTGAGTGGCATTGTCTTGTAGCAACTTTGCCCTTCCTTTAAGTATAGGCCGGCAGCTGATGCAGGAGAGTGGCAGACATAAGCACAGAGAAGTGGTGCCAGGATGAGGGCCGGCAGCTGGAAATTTATGGGCATGACTCCAGGGCAAAAGATGGCTCTCAGTTCTTGTGATGGTCCTCAGTGAAACCAGGATGCACACCGCTCCTATTTCAACAGATCTTCGAGGACAAAAAAAATCTCTGCAGATTTCATTTTTTAATAAGAATAACATGTATATTAGAAAATGAGACATCAAAAGAGAACTATGCTCCTACCTCTTGTTGCTGTAGTTATTTACTTTGCCACCATTATATGCAGCTGGGTAGGGACTTCCTTCTTTTACTCTATTGCCCAACCTGTCAGTGAAGTCAAATATGTGACTGGATTGCATG
>NW_024836640.1:0-1224 GCF_019175285.1 Sceloporus undulatus
TCTATGCTTTGCTCCTTCTGTATCTATCAAGCATGTTGATTCCCTTTTAAAAAAAGCTTCCTCATTGCTTAAGATGGTCTTTAATACTAATTCCAAATATGCATATATGGAGTGGCATTTGGAAAGACCCCCCCCCCAAAGGAAAACAGAGATAGCGAGGGAGGAGAAAAGATATACATAAAAACTTGCACAACACACTGTTCATGGAAGTTGTGTTTTCCATTTCCTGGTAAATAAGATTTATTTTGAGCAGACTAGAAAGAAAAATGTGATTTTGACAAAGCCCTATTTCTGTTTTAGAAATTAAGGAGTATGAACATTTGAAGAGGAGGATCTGTGTCTCAGCAGCTGCTCATCCATAGAGGTTTATTTTTAAATATTAGTATTAAATATTACATAAACACTGTAACTCTACTGCCTCTTCTCCATTTGAGCATCATCATCAGGCATAGGCAACTGCCAAGGGTTGGTAGGTGATCTCACCCTCCTCTGGAACTCTGGAGGGTCACATATGTTTATTTGTTGGCAATGTGAATAACAATGTGAATAGACTGGGGATTTAACCCTGCATGCCTGGCTGCATCTTCCAATGAGGGGAAAGGAGGACTATGCCTATCTCAATTCCCAGCTCCATGGAGCAGTGGGAGACATTGCCACCACCGCCATTGCCTCAAGAGATCTAGCTGGGACACTTTCTCCTAAGGGTCTCTGGCATCCTTCGGGAAAGATGCGGGGCTGGCAAGAATGTCTGAGCAACAGAACATGGAGAGATATGAAGAGATGTAGTTCTGATAAAAAATGGTGTGAAGAACTGGCATGTGTGAGTTGGCTTATTCACATCATCCCACTAAAAACAAGGCCTGAATAACCCCTTGTAGGCTTCATACATCCCATGGATTACACCTTCCCCACCATTAAGTGGCACACTCATTACATTTTGGCAGAGAGTGAAAAGGTTTTTTTCAGAATGAATACAATGACTATCTGAAGCCATAATAATGATTTGGAAGTTAAAACTGACCCCTGGTAAGAAGAGACTCTTGTTCTCAGATCCCACCCTCTGTATTCCATTATATGCATTTTTCTTAAAAGTGACTTTATCAGTGCTGCATGTTGAGATTGTTATTTTCCAAGAACAGAATAAGTGCTGAATCCTCTTCTTTCATGCTTAGAATGCCCATCTGTCTTCATTTTCACTTAGCTACAATTGGGGGATGTAGATTT
>NW_024836641.1:0-1224 GCF_019175285.1 Sceloporus undulatus
TAAATTACATTATCCCTTCGTCAAAGTAATCTCATACACCAGAGCCTATGTAAAAACCACAAAACAATGCCTTGTTTCCCCCCAAAAAGATGTCTGTAAATCAAACCTATCATTGTTATGCTACAGACATTGCTGTCAGAGCTCTGGGACATTTAATGGCAACTCAATTGGGAGAAATTCACAAGGCAGACTTTCCATCCATCACTGTGGTCCAAAACACACTGCAGAAATAATCCAGTTTGAGACTGCTTTAACTGCCCTGGCTCAATGCTAGGGAATTCTGGGAACTGTGGTTTAGTGAGACATTTGGCCTTCCTGTCAAGAGTGTTCTGGTGCCACAATAAACTACAATCCCCACGATTTCCTAGCACTAAGCCAGAGCAGTTAAAGCAGTCTCAAACTGGATTATTTCTGCAGTGTGTTTTGGACATATATCTCTATGCTGTATCTAAAATTTTACTTTCTTTGTAGCTGTTAAAGACATAGGAGACCTGACAGAAAAAGGTGGCCCTACTCACTTGCCCCATTAGCTTCGTTTTAATTTAGTTTGCCATTAGGTATTTCTATTGTTTGTGTTGTCATTGGATTTTTTTATTCTTGTCAATTTTCATTGTTTAATAACCTAACATTTCTACATTTTTAAATAACCCAGCGTAATTATGGATTTGGCAGCAACAGCAGTTCAGTCACCTTAAGCATATTGTGTTTTTAGTATGCATTGTTAAACTGCAGGGAAACCTAGTTTAAGATAATAACTATACAGTATTTATGAAATGTATTTAAACAGCACATTAAAATACAAAACGAAAACTTTCAAGGAATGAATCCAATCTGTTTTCAAAATTTGGATTCCTAGAAAACTTTGTTCAATCCAACGTACTGATTTATTTTCAGTGCTTGTCCTCATATACACATGTACATAACTTCTTGTTTCAAAGCTGAATGTATGCACTGACTGGTTTGAAAAGTCCTGGGCACAGTTCAGTCAAAGGGCTCTTACAGACACAGCAACGGAGTTAGCAGGTGCAGCAGTGGCGGTATTTGTTGCTGTGTGACGCCCTTTTTCGTTGAAAAGATCTAAGCGCTGTTAGATCATGGGAGGTTTCACGCTATTTCTTTTCTGTTTCTACAGTACTCCAAAATATCTTGTTCATACCCCAAAGGTATTTTTTTTAAAAAATCATGAATTTGTCATCATGTGAATTGTGACAATCAAAATACTAC
>NW_024836642.1:0-1224 GCF_019175285.1 Sceloporus undulatus
TTATGTCCCAAATTCCCCCCCCCCCCTTAAAACAGGATTAAACAAGTTACAATTAAAATATCTATTAAAAACACAATAAAAAATATGAGGACAGAGCGGTGGGCTAATACATGATGTGGGGGGGCAGTCATTCTGTGGCCAGGCACTTTTATTCAGGAAAGGCCTGCCGGAAGAGATCCGTCTTGACAGCTTTTTAAAAGTTGTCTAAGCTGGCAATTTGACGGATCTCATCCAGCAGGCCGTTCCATAGTTTGGGAGAAATTGCAGAGAAGGCCCTCTGAGAGGTAGCAGTTAGTCTGGTTTTTAAAGGCTGCAATAGATTCCTCCCAGAGGACCTGAGGGTGCGGGGCAGATTATGTGGGAGTAGGCAATCCCTCAAATAGGTTGAACCCAAGCCATGTAGGGCTTTAAAGGTTAAAACCAACACCTTGTACTGTGCCCGGAAACTAATTGGGAGCCAGTGAAGAGATTTTAAGATGGGTGTTATTCGGTCACTCCTAGTTTTTCCGGCGACCAGCCTGGCTACCATATTTTGCACTAGTTGAAGTTTCCGGACTAGGCACAAGGGTAGTCCCATGTAGAGCACATTACTGAAATCAAGTTGTGAAGTTACCAGTGAATATACAACAGTTTCTAGGTCCTTTACTTCCAGGAAAGGGCGCAGCTGGCGTATCAGCCGGAGCTGATAACAGGCGCTCCTGATCGTCGCATTCACCTGATTTCTCATATACTGGCATATAATAGAGATGTATGAGAAATTTGCTCTGCTTGAGGGTTTTCTTTAAAAACTATACCAAAAAAGAAATGTGTGCAATTAATATCTGGAAACTTGTACATTTCTGCACTTGTGTGTGAGGACAATGGCTGCTTGAGGATGGATAAAGATGTGGAGGTGTTTTCCTAGCAATCCCAATGGCCAGTTAATGGCTCTTCCGAACCAGTAATATTCAGCAGTAACTGGCTGCTACTACAGATCCAGGAAGGAACTGTTGTACAAGGAGGCATTAGAGTCCCCACTTTCTCAACAGTATTAGAAGAAGTAATGTGTGTATACCCCCTGTTTGTGCACACATAAGTCACAAACAGGATTCCAGCCAATGAAAGATTTGGGGTTGGGGATATGCACATATAATGCACACATAATAAAACCACTGCACATATCTATGCAATGATTGTTCCTATAAATGACCCTGGTACAATGTGAAGTCGAAGGTTTTCATGGCT
>NW_024836643.1:0-1224 GCF_019175285.1 Sceloporus undulatus
GTTTATGAGCAAAGGAAGTATGCAGATAAAGTAATGATAATAGAAAGAAACATGCAAAGAAGACACTGATAAGATAGATAGATAGATAGATAGATAGATAGATAGTGACAATACAAGTATGCAGATAAGTGTGCAGTCACGACAGAGAGCAGAGGAAGGTTAGGGGAGGGGGAAATGGTCAATATAAAGAACAATAGAATATATACGCAATTAACGATTTGTTTGTTTTTATGTTTTATTATATGAATGTCAATAAAAATTATATATATAAAAATATTCAGGCTTCCATAGAAATTTGTCCTGTCTCCAACCTGAGTATTACATTTGGGATGCATGTTGGGATTCTTGTAATTGCTCTTAAAAAATTGGTTTGTGCTACTTCGAATGAGTTGTAATCATTAAGCGTGTGCACCTGACAGCCATACAGCATCTGGGAAACTATTTTGCTGACCAATATTTGGATGGCTGCGGGGACATATTGGCCACCTTTAGAATAGAAAAAGGAAAGAAGTGCTTTGGTACTTGCGATGGCATGCTTCGTTTGCAGATTCCATGATCCTGTTGACTAGAAGGTTATCCCTAAGTATTTGCATGAGGTAACATGATCAGTTTGATGGCCATTGATCTGCCATTTATGTTTGGTCTTTTTCTTATTAAATACCATAACTTTTGTTTTGTTGTAGTTTATAGTCAAGATAATTATACCACTCTTTGATCTAAAAACATCCAGGAAAAATTGCAGAGTGGGTTTCTCAAACAATTTCCTCATTACACAAGATCTACCCAGGGCGCAGCAGATTCTGGCATGTCGTATAAAAGATATTGATATTCAATATTCTCTATTTTCTGCCCGTACTACCTGCTCTCCCATCAGTTTAGGGCTACACTTCAATTTTGAGAGGGAGGCATTTTATTTGCAAAATCTGACTGTGTTCAGTAAAGCAAGATTTAACGTTATTCCCTCAGCCGTGCTAGAGGGTCGCTTTAAGGGAACCCCCTACCGCGAATGGGTTTGCCCTTGGGGCGAAGGCTCTGTTGAGTCTCTAGAGCATGTCCTATTTTCTTGTATTTTTTACAAGGATGAGAGGCTAAGATTAATTTCTCCCCTCCTGCTTAAGTTTCCAGGTAGACCTAACAATTGGTACTTGGAGTACCTGTTAAATGATTCTAAGAAAAGCAAAACACAAGTAATGGCAAAGTTCCTTTTCTCTGCTGTTAAAACAC
>NW_024836644.1:0-1224 GCF_019175285.1 Sceloporus undulatus
TTTCGGGTTACGAAAAAACCTCGGCGCTATGCCGCCACCGGAGGGCAGCAGAGAGCTATGTTTTTCCATTAGCGCCTATGGCAATTCAGGTTACGAAGGTTTTTCGGGTTACGAAATTAGCCGCGGAACGAATTAATTTCGTAACCCGAGGTACCACTGTACTTATTTTTAGCTCTTGAGATTAGTGGACCCCCTAGGTCAGAATTAGTTTGAACTTGGGGAAGATTTCTTGAATTAGTTTGAACCTGGGGAAGATTTCTTTAAAGTTTTAAATTAATTTTATATCTGATAAAAGCCTCCATGCTGCACAACCAATCTCACATAATGACTATTTTTGAAGATATCCTCGTTGAACTAATGTCAACTGCAACATGATTTGTCCTATACTGAGAAGATTTTGTGAGAAATTTCTGCTAACAACAGTATTGTACAAAAATATATTGTGGAGCAGGGAGAAGGGGGAGAATGTGTAGAAAAATCAGTGTTTTCTCTGCAAAACCAATGATTTTGCAAAAACAAAAACAAAAAAATGCAAAAAGGCTTCCACTGGGGGGAAAAACATTAAAATGCATAAAAACTTTCAAAAATCTCACCTTGTAAACCCCTCTGAAGTTTTCCATTCATTTGTATGAGAACAACCTAAGTGAACATTTTCCTCCTTACCAAGAACTTTTCCTGATATGACTTACCTGACAGTCCTCCTTTTCTTTTCTACACTTATCAGCTGGATGGAAGTGCTCCATTGTTATAACATGCCTCAATATTCAAGTCATTACTCAGTATTCTAAACTGCTTGATAAATAAACATTTGCCATTAAGGTACTTTGGGAATAATGAGGAATCCACATCCTGTAGCTGTGCTGTGCATGGCTTGAGGCAGCAGCAAAAGCCTAAGGACGACTACAGCATTTCTGCATATAAAACATCCTTCTTATCTCATGTCATCTTATGAAATGTGGGCATGGGAAGAAGTGTCAGGGAGTGTTATTTTTAACAGATGGGTCTGGATTTGATCTGAAATGGACTCAAGAAGATAAACCAATACAGACTGGTCAGGACATGGGAGTTTGTGAACAATAATGCATCTCATTGCTTTCTCATTCTAGCCAATACAGTTGTCCCTCTATTTTTGCAGGGATCCATTCTGGACCCATACCCCACAAAAATGGAAATTCACAAATATTCAAGCTCCATTGGCTTGAATGGCCCTGTGTTGTTGGCACA
>NW_024836645.1:0-1224 GCF_019175285.1 Sceloporus undulatus
CCAACTTCTTTCTTTCAGTGACTCTCAAAGGGGCTCAAAGATCTCTCCCTACATTATTATTATTATTATTATTATTATCATCATTATCATATCCAACTGCATCTGAGGAAGTAGATTGGAGTCTACGAAAGCTCCTGCTGCCAACTTCTTTCTTTCAGTGAGTCTCAAAGGTGCTGCAAGCTCTCTGTCTCTATCATCATCATCATCATTATATCCAACTGCATCTGAGGAAGCAGACTTTAAGCTAGGAAATCTGCTGCTGCCTTCTTTCTTTCAGTGACTCTCTCTACATTATTATTATTATTACGATCATCATTATTATTATATCCAACTGCATCTGAGGAAGTAGACTGTAGTCTAGGAAAGCTCCTGCTGCCAATGTCTTTCTTTCAGTCAGTCCCAAGATCTCTCTCTCTACGTACTGTTATATCTTTGCATCCTCCTCCATCCCACTCCTCCTTTCTTGCCTGTGAAGAGGAAAGGAGGAGGAGTAGAAAAGGAGGAGTAGAAAAGGAGGAGGCGGTGTCTGAGGCTCCCTCCCTGAGAAGATCTCGCGGTGCTGGGTTCCAGACACCTCCTCCTCCTCCTCCTCTGCTTCTTCTCCTCCTCCTCCTTTTTGCTGGGTGGCTGTGCGCAGTGGAGCACAGCTGGGCAGAGAGCTCCAGCTCCAGGAGAGGCTGCCCAGGGTGGCCCCAGCCCCATGCCCCTTCTCCTGCTGCTGCAGCCTTGAAGAAGGGAGCCAGCCCTGCCTGGCCCCAGGAACATGGCCACCCCAGCAACCTGCACCCGCTTCACCGACGAGTACCAGCTCTACGAGGAGCTCGGCAAGTACGCAGCACCTTCCTCCTCCTCCTCCTCCTCCTATTCCTGTATTGCTGCTGCTGCTGCTGTAGTTGCTGCTGTTGTTCTTCTTGGTGGTGCTTCTCTTTGGCCTCCCTTACCCCACCCTCCCGGGTTGCTCAGGGCGTCCTCCATTTCCCGGACGCGTCCTCCATTCCCCCCCCCACCTCCTGCCCTGGAGTAATTCCCCAAATGGCCTCTCTTGTTGAGCATGAAGAAAGCATGCCTTTTCTAGGGGTGTTTATTTCTTCCTTCCCCCTTTTCAGGGTGACCACTGGCCGTCCTCCTTTTCCCGGACGCGTCCTCCATTCCACTCCTCTTTAGGAGCAATTCTCAAATGGCCTCCCGTGTAAAAGTATGCCATATATATATATATATATATAT
>NW_024836646.1:0-1224 GCF_019175285.1 Sceloporus undulatus
TGGGGAGGAGGGCAATACAGTTCCCCCCCTGCAGAGGGTGACACCAACTCCACCCTCCATAACTGCCATCTGCTGGCCTAAGAGGGAGTTCACCAGGCAGGGCCAGCTCCATTAGGGCCAACCTGAAGGAAGGAGACTCCACCCTCCATAAGTGCCATCTGCTGGCCTGAGAGGGAGTTCACCAGGCAGGCCCAGCTCCATCAGGGCTAGCCTAAAGGAAGGAGACTCCGCCCTCCATAACTGCCATCCGCTGGCCTGAGATGGAGTTCACCAGGCAGGTCCAGCTTCATCAGGACTAGCCTGAAGGAAGGAGACTCCGCCCTCCATAACTGCCATCCGCCAGCCTGAGAGGGAGGTCACCAGGCAGGTCCGTCCATAGGGACTAGCTTGAAGGAAGGCGAATGGCCCTCCATAATGCCACTGCTGGACTGAGAGGGAGGTCCCAGGGCAGGTCCAGCTCCATCAGGGGACTAGCTGAAGGAAGGAGACGCTCATAACTGCCATCTGCTGGCCTGAGATGGCGTTCACCAGGGCAGGTCCGCTTCATCAGGACTAGCCTGAAGGAAGGAGGACTCTGCCCTCCCTAACTGCCATCTGCGGCCTGAGAGGGCAGGCAGGTCCAGCTCCATCAGGACTAGCCTGGAAGAAAGAAGAGCCCTCCCTCCAATCCATCTGCCTTGGTCCAAGCCTCAGACGGAGAGAAGAACCACTGGACCTCATCCCCTTTCCCTCCACCATTCCCTTCTCCTTTTGTGTCGTGTCTTTTAGATTGTAAGCCTGAGGGCAAGGAACTGTCTGATTAAAAATAATAATTGTAAGCTGCTCTGAGAGCCATTAGGGCTGAAGGGCGGGGTATAAATACCTAAAATAAATAAATAAATAAATAAAGTTCCTTTAATGTCCCAAAGTGTAAGGGAATTGTCATAACAGATAGACGATTCAAAAAGATTTCCACATGAGGCTGTTAGTGTTCTTAAAATGTTGATATATCAGAATTCAGCAATAAATGTTTATAAAACGATTTCAAAACAGTTACATTCACACACTGGACACAGTAATGTTTCAGCAACGATTTAAGAACACTAACAGCCTCATGTGAAAATCTTGTTGAATCGTCTATCTGTTATGATGATTCCACTACACTTTGGGACGTTAAAGGAACGATATAGCGATGTTTTGTGAAAATCTTCTAAATTGTTCAGGAAAGCATTGTTGAGATCACAC
>NW_024836647.1:0-1224 GCF_019175285.1 Sceloporus undulatus
TTCATCAGTTTCGACAAGCAGCTGGAAAGGAAGATATGTATTCACTTCATAATAATAATAACAACAACAAAACAACAACTATAGTCATTTATATCCTGCCTAATCAGTGTCTAAGCGGCTTACAACTGTAAGCTAACTGATCCCAACCATCTGGGTACTCATTTTAGTGACCCAGTGTAATGAAACTGTGCCCCATATCTCAAGAGAAGACAGAAATCCACAGCAGCTCTGAATCAACAACCAAAAAGGAGGTAGGGATCCCTTTGCAAACTCATTTTCCAGGCGAACACAGCCATGTCTTGTACTACATGGCAAAATCAACATGCGCTTTTTTGAATTTATATATCTTTTTAATATTTTCTAGACGTGGATGATTAAAAAAACCCATAATATATGAAGGTAGGTACCCTAAAAGAGAGTCTGTCTATGGTACATAGGGACCCTTAAAATGCCCAGGCTGAGAGATGGAAATGAAAGACTCTTCCATGAGCCAGGAAACTGATCCTTAGCTTTCATACAGCATTTTAGGATACATCTCCACTACAGAAATCAATCACAATAAGCCATGGGTCCCAAACTCCAAGACAGAGGGGACCTAGTTTTTACCACCTGCGACTGTCTAATTCACAGACCTGCAAAATAGTCCAAGGAATCTAAAATGACTTTTAGTTCTTTAAAGGAGCTATAAAGTTGTTCTAAAAATAATAGTATAGACCCTCCGCTGCACTTAAAGGTACAATACTTACTTATTATTGATTATTGTGTACCTCCAAGTTGTTTTCCACCTCATGGAGGCCTTAAAGCAAACCTCTCCTGCGGTTTGCTTGGCAAGATTTGCTCAGAGGAGGTTTGCCATGGCTTTCTGCTGAGGAGAAAGCTGAGAGAGTGTGACTTGCATGAGGTCACCCACATTTCTATCCAGGAAGAATATCAAAATGCCCTCCATTTTCATCATGCGTCAGAAGCACGAATTTATATTGTTTTTTAATTAATGTTTTTGTCGTCCATTTTTTCTTAAAAGTCCTACAATTTGTCCTACATTTTGTCCTGGTTTTGTGGAAGGGGATCATGGCAACCCTATTCCAAGTCTGTTTTTCCTGCCTATTTGGAGCAATGGGATGGAATCAACCCATGACGTTTCCACCTCCATTGAGGCACATCTTTCCTTCAGAGCAGACTCTTACCTCCGTTGGTGGCAGATGAGGAACCTTTGTGTCCAGGGCA
>NW_024836648.1:0-562 GCF_019175285.1 Sceloporus undulatus
AGGTCTGTTGAATTTCTTCCCAAAGATGAAAGAAAGACTGCAGTCTTCCACCCTTTACCTCCAATTAGTCAGAATTGAGGCTATTTCTATCATTGTTTGACAAGATAGGTACTGCCACTGGCATTGTTGCTTTGGCTCAGGTGAAGCAGTGCCTGGGACTACTGCTGAGGTTGTACAACAACGACCATAATTGTATCTATGGGGATGAAAGGAGGACTGTCCCTGATGAAGGGACCTCTTTTTCTCTTTTAAGTTGGGGAACAAAACCTAATGCCTTCCCCTTATCATTCATCTCTACCAATACTGGATCCAGTGATTCTTCAAAGAGTTTGTCACCAATCAGCTTATCAAATTTGGCTTAGAATAGGCATCCACATGCCAGTGGGCTTGTTTATTTGTTTGTTTTTATTTAAAACTGCCTCCTGACTAATATAGAGGCTGCCTAGGTTGTCTCTTCCAAGTCTATGATTCTATACAAATGAGCACTAAAATTAGAATTGTCCAAGCCATTATTTTCTTCATCAGTAAAAAAGTTGCCGTACCTGAAATTTCTCTGGAAGCC
>NW_024836648.1:662-1224 GCF_019175285.1 Sceloporus undulatus
AGGTCTGTTGAATTTCTTCCCAAAGATGAAAGAAAGACTGCAGTCTTCCACCCTTTACCTCCAATTAGTCAGAATTGAGGCTATTTCTATCATTGTTTGACAAGATAGGTACTGCCACTGGCATTGTTGCTTTGGCTCAGGTGAAGCAGTGCCTGGGACTACTGCTGAGGTTGTACAACAACGACCATAATTGTATCTATGGGGATGAAAGGAGGACTGTCCCTGATGAAGGGACCTCTTTTTCTCTTTTAAGTTGGGGAACAAAACCTAATGCCTTCCCCTTATCATTCATCTCTACCAATACTGGATCCAGTGATTCTTCAAAGAGTTTGTCACCAATCAGCTTATCAAATTTGGCTTAGAATAGGCATCCACATGCCAGTGGGCTTGTTTATTTGTTTGTTTTTATTTAAAACTGCCTCCTGACTAATATAGAGGCTGCCTAGGTTGTCTCTTCCAAGTCTATGATTCTATACAAATGAGCACTAAAATTAGAATTGTCCAAGCCATTATTTTCTTCATCAGTAAAAAAGTTGCCGTACCTGAAATTTCTCTGGAAGCC
>NW_024836649.1:0-1224 GCF_019175285.1 Sceloporus undulatus
ACCATCTTGCAATGCAATGAAGGCTCTGAGACTATGTTCTACCTTGTTCTGAGTTACATGTGGCTCTTGGCTTTCATCAGCTTCACAGTGGCTTTCTTAGCCAGGAAGCTGCCTGACAGTTTCAATGAAGCCAAGCTGATCACCTTCAGCATGTTGGTCTTTTGCAGTGTTTGGGTCTCCTTTGTCCCAAGTTACCTGAGCACCAAAGGGACAAATATGGTGACCGTGGAAGTCTTCTCCATCTTGGTCTCTAGTTTTTCTTTACTGGCTTGTCTCTTCTTCCCCAAATGCTATATCATTCTGTTGAGACCTGAGCTAAATGTCAAAGAACAGTTAGTAAAGAAAAAGCATTGATATTTATTCCATCTTATTTGTTATGCATAATAATCTCATTTAATATATCCACATGTAAAAGAAAATGATTCTCTGTTAGGGAATGTTAATGGTCTCTTCCAACCCTTTGATTCTATGATTCTATAAAATTGTTTATTGACTTCAAAATTTATAACCATATAGAAATCAAAGGACTAATCAAGTTTTATGGAAAATCAGGATGCAAAGAGATCTTGTAAGTTGTGCACCTTTGAGACTAACTGAAAAAAAGAAGCTCGTAACATGAGGTTTCATAGACTTGAGTCTACTTCCTCAGATGGATTGGGTCCATTGGCTGAAGAACAATGTCTGGCTTGTTAGAAAAATCTTTGGGGTGGGTGATGTATCTTGCCCTCGCAGTCCCAAACTGGTACCAACTGGATCAGATGCAGTCTTCTCTGGATCTCAGGATCAAAGCCAACTCCAGCACAGGAAAAGCTTTCAGGAACAATGCCTAGTGAAACAGCTGCTTAATTAATGAAACAGACTTCAGCAGAACTTCACTCAAATGAGGGTTTATTTTGTCTTAGTTACTATTTACAAAACTAATAGCTACAAATATTGTATATCACATCCTTCTCTTTCAGAGTCTATGCTCAACACCTACTTCTCAAACAGCCCTTTGTTCTCTCTTCAGGAACATATTCCCATGATGTAGTCTAGCCTTTTCCCACATAGGAACCAATCACAGTACAAAAAACAAACATATCATGTGTACATTTTGTCTCGGCAATTTGTCCTTGAACATCTTGTTTTTCCAGCCTAGACTTCCTGGCCTTCAATAGGAAACATTTTTTTTTTACTTTAGCAAACCATTGTCACATCTGAACATTTTAAATATAAATAGACATT
>NW_024836650.1:0-1224 GCF_019175285.1 Sceloporus undulatus
CGACTCCAAGGCTTGCCTGCTCAGCAGATCCCTCTCCTCTCAGGCTCGCAAGAACCGTGAGTCCCGGCTCACTTCGGCGATCGCCCTGGGGAAAGTGCAGGAGGGAGGTTCGCGGTCTTCTTCTGTCCCGCCGTTGGCGCCCCCCGCTTCGTCATCTCGGGCGAGTGTCTCCAGCGCGGGATCGGGGAGAGTCGCCGTGCCCAGCGTGGTGTGTGTCCCGGCTGGGACCCCTTCCACCACCTCCGATGTGGCCCGTGGCTCCAAACCGCCCAGCGCCACCGACAAACCCTCCAAGCGCCCCCATAAACCATCGGGGACTGAGGGTGCCGAGCGGGCGTCCAAGCCGAAGAAGGGATCGGAGGGTTCCCGCTCGAAGGAGGCGACCGAGCCGGAGGTCCATCTCGCCTCGCCCTCATCATCCAAGGCGTCCAAGGGATCACACCATGCGAGACCTAAGGACCGCACCGAGCCAAGGCCTTCGTCATCGACAGCGGCTGCTGTCCTCCTGGACCTCCCGGACAACCCGTTCTTCCCATCGGAGGAGCCTCCCAAGCATGGGAAGAAGAGGCACCACGACGAGGCGGGTCGTGACTCTGCCTCCAAAAAGCCCTCCAAGGATCGGCCCACCACCGACCCACCGAGGGCGAAGGAGAAGAAGCGCTCCTCCTCCAAACAGGCTCCCGCCTCGACTTCGGCTGCTCCCTGCGACCAGGAGCCGACGCCGGTAGACCGGGGGACCCCGGTGCCGGATACACCTCTGCCTCCTCCGACCATGGACTTCATCCACGGGACGGATGACACCGTACCGGCTCGCTCCTCGGACCATCGATCCGACGGGGAGGAAGACTCCACACGTGGACAGGAGTGTCCGGACCTCTTTTACGACATGCAGTTGCGCCGCTACTACATGTCGGTCCCGGAGGACAGAGCCTTGAGGGAGTTCACTAAGTTGAACCCTCATCCTGGAGACCAGGCTAACCCGCCTAGATCGGTCCCGACCGTGTCGGTCTATGAGAGGTCACCGTCTCCACCCCGTAGACGCGAGAGGTCGCCGTCTCCACCCCGAAGACGCGAGAGGTTGCCGTCTCCATCCTGCAGACGCTCCCGGTCTTCGGTCGACTTCACACCAGCCCGCCCGAGATCCCAGGTCAGGGTGACGGATCCCCTCTCCTCCGACCTGGACTCTGACGACGAGCCGCTGCCGCCTTCGGAGGCGCCCTCGGA
>NW_024836651.1:0-1224 GCF_019175285.1 Sceloporus undulatus
TGGAGTCAGATGGCTTCTGGGAGGGCTCGGTTTCCTTAGGGAAGGCCTGGTGTCATTGGACCTCCTTCCTCTCTCCCTCAGAGGCCAAGATGGAGTCAGATGCAACAAATTAAAAAAAAAGTACAGCTAAAATCATAATATACATAAGATAAAAAACAAATTAACACTTCTATTAAAAGTGCAAATTTAACATGAATGTATGTAGTCATACTTCTGTTCAGCAAAGATAAGTAGTCCTTGTGTGCCTTTGTGATGTTCCGCCTATAATGTATGGTCTTCAAAAATAAATTCAAAATCTCCACCCTTCAGTTAATCAAATTGTGTGGTAGTCAGAATACAATTTCAGTGATTACCGCACAATTTGATTAACTGAAGGGTGGAGATTTTGAATTTATTTTTGAAGTGACATATTAACTTCTATATAATTAACCTTAGTTTCCTCAGCTGCTGCCTGCTAATTAAATTCACAGACAGGATTCAAACTGCCCTTTAAAAGCAGAACATTCCTTATTCCTCCCCCCTCAGATGCATTAATTATTAGGCCAGTTGGATTTTGTTATAAATAAAATATTTCTGATGCAGTTGTGAATGAGACTATCCCAAGATATTGGTACACTTTGTAAACAGATTAAGCTTGCATGTCATCCATTGGAATTAATGTAATGACTTGTGGAATTGAAGCATTTGTATGTTGTATGTTCCGATTATGGATTTTATCTGTTTCCTTAATGAACCACTGAGAGTTCGACTGGTACTGCTGTATGTACTTGGCAAATCTTCCATATATCTATGCACCAGTGCTGTAATTGGGAATCATAGAACCCCAATTTTTATGGGAAATCTAGTCCACGTTCCCCCATGCAGAAATACATGACCAGGGGGGAAACAGATGGCTCTGAGGCCCAAAAAGAAGCAGTAAGGAACACCAGCCACAAATGCAGTCAGGCCGGTGGTGTGACACCTGCATTGGGGTGGTGTCGGGGCATAGGTCATCCAAACGCCATGCCCCTACACCACCCAATGGGTCTGTACAGCCTCTAAGGCAGTCCTGAAATATGCTCATCCAACCCCTGTTTGAAGACCTCCAAAGAAGAAGAATCTACTGCCTTTTGAGGCAGACTATCAAACAGTTCTTACAGTGAAAACATTTTTAACATTTAAGTGGAATCTCTTTTCCTGTAATTTGAATCCTTTGCTTCATGTTCTGGTCTCTGTAGCACCGGG
>NW_024836652.1:0-1224 GCF_019175285.1 Sceloporus undulatus
CTTAGCCTGTGTGTCTCACCAAGATAAAAGATGAAGAGAAAGAACATTTCCTACACAAACAGCTCACATCCTCAGACTCTGGGCGGAATCAACCTTTTGGTATTAAATTATTTTCCTTTTGCTTCTAATCCAAGGGATATTGTACTTCTGGTGTCTGTACCTCATACAGGACTAGCTTGATGAATTTGTGGCGCTTATTGAATGCATATTGCATAGTCCCAGGTCCACCAGTGAAGGGAGGGTCAGCTGCATTGTATAACTGAATAGTTTCTTTGGGAGGGATACATTTCATAAACCAAGGTTAGATATATATTCGTTTCTTTCAGATGAGGAATGGCAACATATGTTTTCATGTCCTCCTTATAAGTCCAAGCCATTTGCCCTACGGGAAAATATGTGGAAGGTGGTATACAGATGGTACCTGACTGTGTCCAATTCTTGGCAAAACAATTCAAAAGGGATGTTGAGAAGCTGGAGCCATGTGTCCAAAGGAGGGCGACTAAAATGGTGAAGGGTCTGGAAACCATGTTCTATGAGGAACGACTTAGGAAGCTGGGTATGTTTAGCCTGGAGAAGAGAAGGTTGAGAGGTGATATGATAGGCCTGTTTAAATACTTGAAGGGATGCCATATTGAGGAGGGAGCAAGCTTGTTTTCTGCTGCTCCAGAGATTAGAACGCGGAACAATGGATGCAAGCTACAGAAAAAGAGATTCCAGCTCAACATTAGGAGGAACCTCCTGAGAATAAGGGCTTTTCGACAGTGGAATACACTTCCTTGGAACGTAGTGGAGTCTCCTTCTTTGGAGCTCTTTAAACAGATGGCCATCTGTCAGGGATGCTTTGTTTGTGTATTCCTGCATGGCAGAATGGGGTTGGACTGGATGACCCTTCTTGGGGTCTCTTCCAACTCTAGGATTCTAGGGGGGAAAATGGATGCCCTGAACTGTATTTGCTAGTTTCACGTAGAGCTGACCAATTGAATCAGTTGTTGAATGGTGAATCAATAATCAAGTTACTCCCATTAAGGCAATGGGGCTACTCTAGTAGGATGCAGGGCTTTAAAATTGCAAATTGCATGCATTTATTTTATTTCATTGCTTTAATTGCTTTTGCTGGTATTGCAATTCCCCCTGCCCCAGCTTTTTCTTTACCTTGCACCGGATGAGAAGCATCGGTCAAGAAGCCACTTTGTATTTTTGCTCTTCCGCTCAGACTGTCAACTT
>NW_024836653.1:0-1224 GCF_019175285.1 Sceloporus undulatus
TTGTGATTCCTCCCCCTTTTTCTCAAATCCATATTCTTTAAGATCTACTTTGAACCTTTCATAGATTTGCCTATATGTGAGCCATGACCCTTTCCATCCTATCTCTGCCAATTCTTCTTTTGTTTTGATTCTCCATACCCCATTCTTATTTTCAATGAAATCACTATATTTAAACCATTTACTGTCTTTAATCATTTCTTTTCTACAAAACGCCTCGTGGGTAGAGACCCATCCGTTCATTTTCTGAATTATCCTTCCTTTATATCTGTTCCAAATTCTTATTAGGGATTTCCTAATACAGTGATTCATGAAATCTTTATTTTGTTTTGCTTTCTCATACGCTAGATAGGCATGCCATCCAAAGCTCAAGCCTTCACCTTAGTTTTTCTTCTTCCAAAACTACCCATTCTTTAATCCAAGTTAATGCGCATGCCTCAAAGTACAACTTTAAATTTGGAAGGTTTAATCCACCTCTAATTCTAGCATCTTGTAGCGTCTTTAATTTGACTCTCGGTTTCCTTCCCCTCCATATGAATTGGGCTATGTCTTTGTGCCAATCTTTAAATGGTTTGTCTGAATTTATTATTGGTAATGTTTGGAATAAATATAACATCCTCAGCAAGACATTCATTTTAATCACTGATATCCTTCCCATTATTGATAAATTAAGTTTGTTCCAATTAATTAAATCTTCTCTTATTTGGGACCATAATTTCTTATAATTATTCTCAAACAATTCAATAGACCTGTTTGTTATTTGAACCCCTAAGTATTTGGTTTTCTTTCCCATTTTTAATCCAAATTTTTCTTCTATTTCCTTCTCTTCGTCTTTTTTAATATTTTTTGTTAGAATAATAGATTTTCCTTGTTAATTTTACATCCTGTAATTTTGCCAAATAGGTCTAATATATTTAGAAGTTTTGCCAAATTCTCCATCGGATCTTCCATAATTATAATCACATCATCTGCAAAGGCTCTAATTTTATAATCGTATTTCTTTATTTTTGCTCCTTTTAATTCAGTATTTAGTTTGATTTCCTTTATAAGCCAGTCCATAACAAGTATAAATAATAGTGGTGAGAGTGGGCAACCCTGTCACGTTCCTCTTTGAATCTCTATAATTTGTGACCTTTCTCCATTAATTCTCAATTGTGCTTTCTGGTTATTATATATCTTCCCTATCCAATTACTGAAATTTTCTCCCACTTTAATTTTTTTTAATGT
>NW_024836654.1:0-1224 GCF_019175285.1 Sceloporus undulatus
TAAGACCTTCGCTTATCCGAGAGGTTTTATCCGCGAAGAAGTTGTTAAATTGGTCACAGCAGGCCTTAGAAGGTTCAAGGATCTGGTTCAGGGTAGGAGGGAGCTGAGTTAGCTCCCTGACTACCCTGAACAACTCTGCTGGACGCGACTCCGCGGACGCGACACGAGCACCATAGAACGAGTTCTTAGCTGCTCGTATCGCCTCTCCATAGTCCTCCAAAAGGCGGTCTAGGAGAGCCTTGTCGGCTAAGCGTAGGTGTTTCCTCCAGCGGTGCTCTAGCCGTCGCAGGACCCGCTTCCTTGCCCGGAGGTCTTCCGTATACCAGGGCTTACGTTTGGAAGCAGGCCTGAGAGGGCGATTGGGAGCAATACTGTGTATAGCCCTGGAGAGACCGGTATTCCAAATACCAGTCAGGGCATCAACAGAGTCAGTAGAAGAAACATTTTTAATGGCCCCAGCTTGCAGAACTTATGGGAAATTAATTTAAATGGAGAAGTATATAAATGTATTATTTGCCTAGTAATTTCTACTTTTTTCTTGGTTGAAAATATTAATGTTGTGAATAGTGGCATATCATCAGTATTCTTGTGGTTGCTATCTAAAGTCCTGAAATATAACAGAGAGTTATGTTGGCTCATTAGAAACAACACCACAACAAAAGTATTACAAAGTATTAAGCAAGTTTTAAAATTCTGTAGGATTATTTTTCCCTTACACGTAGGAGTGAAGTGGGGCACACATCCCTAGTTCCTCTCACACTGTACAGTAAAGCTCTCTTTTCTACTGACTACCTAGTGTTTAATTCAAGTTAAAGTATGCACAACATCTGTCACACTCTATTGTAGGATATTATAAATGGAAAATTTTCCATCTTTTCCACCATTTCATGATTATCCTTCCCCCTATACCCCAATTCTGTTAAAATCTATTCTAAAGAAGAGTTCTGGACAGTTCAAAAGTTTGCTTACAATGTTGACATTTTAGATAGTTCTGATATAGGCAGTATTATATAAAGTCACAATGAACTTAATTATCTAGGATTGGGAAACTATTATGGAATTTCTTGATACTTTTGAGCTAGGTTTTTGGATAGATCAGGGGAATATGTGGATGTGGCCCAGTGGTTAGGAGTCTTCTTTGAGAAGTGAATTGGGTTCAGATATGATTCAAATGAACTCAACTTCTTTAGGCAAGGAAGCTTGTGCATCATTGCAAATTCTTGT
>NW_024836655.1:159-1224 GCF_019175285.1 Sceloporus undulatus
CAATGAACTACAATTCCCATGCATCTGAGGAAATACGCTTAAGTCTAGGAAAGCTCATGCTGCCAACTTTTCTTTCAGTGAGACTCAAAGGTGCTACAAGATCTCTCTATCATCATCACCATTATTATTACCATTATTAAATCCAAATGCAGCTGAAGAAGTGGACTTAAATTGGCAACACTGATATGCTGTAGACTCATTCTCTGGGGCTGGTATCTGGAAGCAATTCCCTTGTCAAACCAGGGAATCCTGGGAATTGTAGTTTGTTGTGACATGTTGAGACACTGCTTTTACTGGCAGCCAGGGCTCCATGCATGAAATTCTGGGCTTGGTGGTTTATTGTGGCCAGAATCCCATCATCGCAGGGAGCCTTGCAGTTAGAAGCAGTGCCAAACTGGATTATTTCTGCAGTATGGATGGCAATGGGAAAGAGAACGAAAAAGAGATCCACAAAACAAAATTCTTGGAAGACAGGGCAGGGATGCCAACTTACCAGGTGCTTTGCCCATGCTCAGAGGCATATTTAATCACTAACACACACTCTCAGGGACATCATCACATTCACATCACACAACTAGTAGGGCAGCCCATGAAAGGGAGGGAAAATGGAGATAAACATCCATGTTTCTACCCAGGTGCTCTGCCCATGCTCAGAAGCACCTTTCCACCTCTTTTTCTCCTCACATCTCCTCTATTCTTCTACTTTCCCCCTCCACTAGATTCTCCTCCCGTCAATCCAAATGGACCTCAAAGTACAACAACGACCCTGAGAGGTAGGCTTGGGGCACTCTGCCCAAGTTCAGGAATTCAGACATTCAAATGTCACTCTAAGTGCCTTAGAAGTCCACAACGTCCACACAGAAGTCCACAACATCAAGCCATGATACCATTATCAACTATTGCCTTTGTGTGCCTACTTGGAAATCCAAGGCAATTGGGAAGCCAGCCAAGATCCCTCACTCCTCCTGGGCAACACTTTGTGCCTGGTTGCCTGCCTCCTTGTCTCCCCTCCCACCACTTTGCTTTGCCCTGGAGAGAGAGCCTGAGAATGCCTGGGGGGGGGGG
>NW_024836656.1:0-1224 GCF_019175285.1 Sceloporus undulatus
TAAAGGCAGGGGAGAGGCCCAGTTCTATTCCATGGGGGTCCCATAAAAGCAGAGGAGGGGACTCAGTTCTATTTCATGGGGTCCCATAAAGTCTGGGGAAGGGGCTAGATGGCCATCTGTCAGGGATGCTTTGATCTGGATTTCCTGCATGGCAGGGGGTTGGACTGGATGGCCCTAGTGGTCTCTTCCAACTCTACGATTCTATGATTCTATGATTCTATTCCATGGGGGTCTCATAAAGGCAGAGGAGGGGGCTCAGTTCTATTCCATGGTGGTCCCATAAAGGCAGAGGAAGGGGCTTACTTCTATTCCATGGGGGTCCCATAAAGTCAGGGGAGGGGCCCCAGTTCTATTCAATGGGGGTCCCATAAAGGAAGAGGAGGGAGCTGAGTTCTATTCAATGGGGGTTCCATAAAGGCAGAGGAGGGGGCCCAGTTCTATTCCATGGAGGTCACATAAAGGCAGAGGAGTGGCCCCAGTTCTATTCCATGGGGATCCCCCATAATAGTGTATGGGGGGGTTGTGCCCTTGGGAAGGCAGCGGGAGGAGGGGGTTGGGGGTGGCCGGGGGTCACAGAGGAAAGAGGACCAGGGTCATCCCTCCCGATGTTCTCCTGGGCACCGAGGTCTCCCTTGGGATCGTGGCCGTTGGGGGTCCCTCATCCCAAGAAGGAGGGGTCCGGGAGATGAAGGGCAGCATGCCTTCCTTCCTCCATCCATCCCTCCATTCATCTATCCATCCTTCCGTCCTTCTTTCTTCCTTCCATCCAACTATCCATACCTTCCTGCCTTCCATCCATTTTTCCTTCCTTCCTTCTTCCATCCTTCCATCCATCCATCCATAAATAATGAAATAATATATAATAAATCATTTATTTGTAGCCCGCTTTTCCTGGGTAGATCAAAGCGGGTAACAAATTGTAACAACGATCAATTAATACATCAATATAAAAACAATTAAAACAAGGTTAAAAAATACAAGCTAAAACATACAGACTAGCTGACTGAAAAGTGCATGTGCAGTGTGCAGTGGGGAGATAACAGATGTTACAATGTCTGGGGAAAGGCTTGTTCAAAGAGGAAGGTTTTTAACCTCTTCCTAAATTGGTCAAGGGAGATGACTGAGCGCAGCTCGCCGGGAAGAGAGTTCCAGAGCTGTGGGGCCGAGATAGAATACACCCTCTGAGCAGTTGCAGCATATTTTGTGTCTGGAACCCTCCATCCT
>NW_024836657.1:0-1224 GCF_019175285.1 Sceloporus undulatus
TAGGAAATAATTGTTCCGGGTTACGAAAAAATTTTTGGTGCTTTTTTCGGCTTTTTCGCACGAAATCGCGGCTTTTCCCCATTAGCGCCTATGGCATTTCGGCTTGCGAATGCTTTTCGGGTTACGAAAGCGGCGGCGGAACGAATTAATTTCGTAACCCGAGGCACCACTGTATAGCAATAACAGTAGCAAGTACATTTCTATACCACTTATCAGTGAACTAACTTCCTAAGTGGTTTACAACATGTAAGCTAATTGCCCCCAACCAGCTGGGTAATCATTTTACCAACCTACAAAAGGATGAAAGGCTGAGTGGACTTTGGAGCCCTCCTTTAGGATCGAACTTACAATGTTGTGGCTGCAGTACCAGCACTTAACCACTGTGCCACCAGGGCTCAACAGGGGGCTTGCCTTTACCTTCCTCTGAGGTTGAGAGAGTGTGACTTGCAAAAGATCACCCAGTGAGTTTCCATGACCAAGCGGGGATTTGAACACTCGTCTCCAGAGTCATCATCCAATGTTCAGCTCACTGCAGCGCACTGGCTCTTGATACAACCTACTTGTCAAAAATTCAAAGGAACACCTGTAACAGGACAGACTCTCTCAAAGTACATAAAGCTCCAATAAGATTATATAAACAAAACTGCTGTATAACAACAGCCATAAAGAAAGTAACAATATGCATGCATGCATACACACATTTTGAAACTACAGTCAGCGCTTCTTATAGGCGGGCTTGCCTTCTGCAGCTTTGAGCTTATGCAGAAGGCAAACCCCTGCAGAAATAATGGGACATGTACTCGCGCCGCTCCCCCTAAGCACCATCACAAGCATGCACCCCATTATTTTCTATGGGGCTTGAGCATACACTCTTTTCCCCATACGCAGGGGGTCCGGAATGGATCCCCCACATATGCGGAAAGCAGACTATACTTATTAAACATGTCCAGTTTCATCTGTATTATTTATAGTTAAACAACTCAGAGTCTTGGGTCCCATAATGGAGAAAAGGTAGGCCATAAACAAAATAAGAAAAACAAAATAAATAAAATATAAACACTTTCTTTGAAATTTATTACAAATTTGGGGGAATTTTCAAAGTCAGAAAAATGCAGGTGTTCAGTTATCTTCATTATCTTCATCTCTCTGGCTGAAAAGTTAAAACACTCTTCCCTAAACTGCAAATCCCAGGATCCTACAAAATATTGCCATGGTGGTTAATCA
>NW_024836658.1:0-1224 GCF_019175285.1 Sceloporus undulatus
GAGGCCGGAAGCCACGCCAAAGCCACGTTCCAGTCCTAAGGACTGGAACACAGCTTTGGTGCAGCTTCTGGCCTCTTAAGATGTATGCGTCATTTAAACAGCATACCTCCAAAGTGACCTGAAGCAGCTTTATTTTGGCCTATCTGTATGGACTCTGAGTTTGGTTTAGCTGGCAAACTAATTGAATTCCTTATTCAGCACAAGTAATCCTGGAACGGGAATTTTTGTGTATGATAAAACTAATCCAGAATTTCTTTAAACCCTTCCTCAGGTGCTTGATGGGTATTTTCCCTAATCACATAGCTCCTTTGTTGAGCCCTACAGTCGGAAGTGACACAAGGTATAGGCTCCAAAGGCAGAAAAGCAAAGAACTGCAGACAACTTACATTAATAGTAAGCTAAATAATTAATAATTTTCTGACCTTTGCTGTTATCTCAGAATTTATCAACTAAGGCAGCCTGTCTGAAAATCTATCAGTCAGGGTTCATCTTATCACTCTGCTACTGGAGTGTTCTGAATAACTTCTGTAATTACAGTTCTCTCCTATTCATGTTAACTCAGAGTTCCTTCCTACTCACGGGTTAATCTGTATAGGATTGTAGTCTGTATCTCCTGGATTCAAATCTGAAAGTAAAGAAGTGTAAAGAACTGAATCTCTAGAAACTAAGTCCCTGTGCAGACCAGCACTTTGGGCCGGCCTGGCAGTGGAGTCAGGGCATTATTGTGCCCTGGGGGCAGGGCAGTGCACCGCACCACGCGGCATCACAGCGCTCTTTTGGCACTGCATCTGTACAATGCAGTGCCAAAGGAATGCCGTATAGCCATGGCGCTATGGCTATCATGCCCATTTGCGGCTCCTTTTCATGCCCTGAAAAGGACAGATCAGGGCCATAGCGTGTGGTTGCCACGGTCCCGATCTGGTTGAAAAAGAGGTGGCTGGAGACTGCCCCTAAAACTCTAAAGCACTTTTGCCCCTTTAAATGTGGTACTCTATACAAAAGTAATGCCTTGTGAACAATCACCAACAAAGGTAAAATAGCAGTGGCAACCTTGAGAGCTTTATTTGAAGAAAGATTTTGCCAAACTAAAATACCTTTCTTTCTCTAGAGGCAAATCATAGTCAGCAACCACAGCAGGTCCAAAGTACTTACACAACAGCATGCCGTGACAGTAATTTGAATTGTGTTTCTTCCTGGCTGGCAGACGTGCTTTAGGTGCAGGGG
>NW_024836659.1:0-603 GCF_019175285.1 Sceloporus undulatus
AATACACTGGATTTGGTTTTTTGTACGGATGCGGAAAATCCGTGGGCGGAAATAACTAACATTTCCCCCCTGTCATGGACGGATCATTTCCTCGTGGAGGCAAAAATCAAGGCTTCTACCCAGATCCCCCCCGGGGGTGGTGGACCTATTAGAATGGTCCACTCTCAAACGCTGATGGAACCCAAAAGGTTCCAGGAAGCCTTAGAGGGGTACATGGTTGGAAATAACGGCGACTCTGTTGATGCCCTGACTGGTATCTGGGATACCGGTCTTTCTAGGGCTATACACAGTATCGCTCCCAAGCGCCCTCTCAGGCCTGCTTTCAAACGTAAGCCCTGGTATACGGAAGATCTCCAGGCGAGGAAGCGGGTCTTGCGACAGCTAGAGCATCGCTGGCGGAAACACCTACGCTTAGCTGACAAGGCTCTCCTAGACCGCCTTTTGGAGGACTAGGGAGAGGCGATACGAGCAGCTAAGAACTCGTTCTATGGTGCTCGTGTCGCGTCCGCGGAGTCGCATCCAGCAGAGTTGTTCAGGGTAACTCAGCTCCCTCCTGCCCTGAACCAGATCCTTGAACCTTCTAAGGCCTGCTGTGACCAATTT
>NW_024836659.1:703-1224 GCF_019175285.1 Sceloporus undulatus
TTCAGCTCCCTCCTGCCCTGAACCAGATCCTTGAACCTTCTAAGGCCTGCTGTGACCAATTTAACAACTTCTTCACGGATAAAACCTCTCGGATAAGCGAAGGTCTTAACGCCGGCATTAGGACAGAACCTAGGATAGAGGTATCCAGAGCCTCCGTGGACTCCATTAAACTGGATCAGTTTGAGTCGGTTAGTACCGATGATGTGGACAAGACAACCTGCTCTCTCGATCCCTGTCCCTCATGGCTAGCGGCTCAGGAGGGACCGGTGGTAACTTCAATGTTACACCGGATTATAAATACATCTCTGAGGGAAGGGCAATTTCCATCCAGCTTTAAATTGGCCATTGTAAAACCGCTGTTAAAAAAGCCCTCCCTCGACCCCCTGATGCATAATAATTATCGGCCAGTCTCGCTATTGCAATTTTTGGGGAAGGTGATCGAGAGGGCAGTTGCAATCCAGCTTCAATCGATCTTGGATAAAACGGATTATCTAGACCCATTTCAAACCGGCTTTCGGGCG
>NW_024836660.1:0-1224 GCF_019175285.1 Sceloporus undulatus
ATCTACTCAGCCACTGAAAAGAATGAGGCTAAAAAGAAAAAAGCACAGATAGGAAGAATGTGGGGAACAAAAACAGTATCTATAAATATAAGCTATAAGCCAGACCCATGCAATCCTTCACCCCATCCATCATACTCAATCTTTCCTATCAATAATCCTTCACAAGAACAATTCTCAGAAATCTTTTTAAAGAAACAAACACAGCCCATAGTCTTCCTGAAATTCATCTCCATCTCCACTGAATCTACTTATCACCATTCTCCTCAAGGGTCCCGTGCCCTCTTGCTCTCTTTTCTCCCTCCCTCTCAGGCTCTTGCTCTCTTGACTCAGCACCTTTTTCTGTCTGTTTTGTCTTTTCTCTCTTGCTCTTTCCACTCCTTCCCATGAATCTAGTCCCATGTGATCTACCCTGCTTTTTCCTCCATGTAACTATTCATTCATCTGGAAGCCATGCATAGGGTTGCCATATCACAGTGGGGGGCGGGGCTTTCACGGTTTTGGACCGTTCTGCATGGTCCCGCCCCGGTTTGGCATGTGTCCCGGGTTTGCCGCCACCCCCGGGTTTTGTTGGCGCCATAGCGCGCCGCTCCAGCGGCACCTTTGGCTGTTCTTGCGGCCGCTACCGCCACCGCCTCCACCAATGTGGCTGCTGATGTGTGGTGGCCGCCGCTGCCACCGCCACCGACACAGCCTTTGCCACCCGCCCGGGCCCTGCCCCGCATGCCCACACTCACAGTGCTGCGCGGGTGCACGCAGGGCTCAGTAGGAGCCTGGAGCTCCTCTGATTGGCTGGCAGGCTGGGCTGGCCAATAGCGGAACAGCCCGCCCCCTGCTCAGGAGTCTGTGACTGCTGGCAGGGGGCGGGGCTGTTCCACCTCTCTGCCCCCATTGGCCACCGAGGAGGAGCTCTCCTCTGTTTAGTCCCCGGCGCGGCCACGTGGGCCATCAAGGGACTGAGGCAGAGGCGGGCAGCAGCAGAGGCGAGAGCAGTGGAGGCGAGAGGCGGGCAGGAGCGGAGGCCAGAGGCGGGGGCAGCATCGGAGGCCAGAAGCGGGCAGGAGCGGAGGCCAGAGGCGGGCAGAGGCGGAGGCCAGAGGCGGGGGGGCAGCAGCGGAGGCCAGAGGCGGGCAGCTGCAGCAGCAGCAGCAAAAGCAGCAAAAGCAGCAGCGGACCGAGACAGCAGAGGAGTGGACTAAAGGTAGGCCTCTGGGCCGGGGGTGCTGT
>NW_024836661.1:0-1224 GCF_019175285.1 Sceloporus undulatus
ATTATTATTATTATTATTATTATTATTATTATTATTATTATTATTACAGGGCCGTAGTTTGGCTGCTTGGACCACCGGAGATCATCACAGTGAGTCAGTTGGAAAAGCCCATCTCACTAGTTTGCACTCTACGTCTTTCTGTAATAATAGCTACAACACCGATAATAGCATTTGGGACATTTAGTCTTTTAAAATCAATTAGTGCAGATTTAAATGCTGCTTTAAAACCTCTTTCCATCTGCCAGCTTTGTGCTGGTTTTAGGGGGAAATGAGAAAGTGTTGGGAGGGAGGGACTGCCAACAGAATTAGGAAATGCATTGCAGGCTATGGACAGTTTGCTGCCAATTAAGGTCCAAAACACATGGCAGCAATAGTCCATTTTGAGAGCGCTTTAACTGCCCTGGCCCAGTGCTAGGGAATCCTGGGGAGTTTATTGTGGCACCAGAGGTCTCTGAAAGAGAAGGCTCAATGTCTCACAAAACTACATTTCCCAGAATTCCCTAGCATTGAGCCAGGGCAGTTAAAGTGGTCCCAGTCCTGCAGCTGGACTGGCCTCCCTGAGCGGTCAATCCCTGAGCTGGGTTGTGGACGATGGGCACTGTTAATATTAATAGTAATATCTTTCACTATTGATTGTAATTAAGGAGGGGATCAGGTTCCTCCTTTCGTTAGCATCACGAAAATGTTTAGGTGTTGTTAAGGTCTGGAAATCCTGTTTGGGGACTATTTGTCTTCTCACAGCCATTGGTTGCCATCAGGAAAACCTTTCTGTGTTGTTTAGCTTCAGAAATCCTGTTTGGGATCCCTTCCGACTTTGGGGCCCTTTCATCCTCCATTTTGGGTTCCCTGAAGGCCTCAAACTGCCATCTGCCAAGTGCTGAGACTTAGGAGGCCATTTTGTGCTGCTTGGGACGGTGGGGAATAACGTTCCGGAACCTTCTCTGAGGCCTCAGTTGAACAGAGGCTTCTCTTTCTCTCCTGAGGCTCCAGACTGAGAAGGAGGGCAGGCTCCTTGGGTCAAAAGGAAGGCAGTGTGTCCCTTTCTGCCTCTGGCCCTTCATTTTGGGGAGAAGGAAGGAAAGAAGGAAAGAAAGAAGGAAGGAAGGGGCCTGTGGGGGTCTGAGGAAGGGAGGCAGGGACTTAGGGCCAGTGGGGAGGCTGGGTTTTGGGGGCTGGGAGAGAGAGGTGGGGAAAGAGACCCTCCCTTTGGGCCCTAGCTGGGGA
>NW_024836662.1:0-1224 GCF_019175285.1 Sceloporus undulatus
GCGGATGCGGAGGCCCTGGCCGTGCCGGTCCCATCCTCCAAGGCGTCGTCGAAGGCATCATCGAAGGCGTCCCAACACGCCTCCAAGCCGCCCAAGACGGGGGCACCCTGGGTGCCATCAATGAACGCCGCACCGGAGGACGAGGGCAAGGCGACCAAGCCTCAGCCCTCAGGGATCATTGTCCTGTCAGACCTGCCAGGCAATCCCTTCCCCCCTCCCTGAGGAGCGGGGCGGGGATGCCGGGTTCCTCTAGAAGAGGCACTCTGAGGGGGCTTTGGACGACTCCATGCCCAAGAGGCCCGAATCCACCCGGTGCCAGGTGAGTCAGTGGCGTCCTCCAAGGGCGAGGAGTGCGCTTCGCACAAGACGCGCTCTCCAGCCTAAAGGACTCCGACTCCGGTTTCTTCTCGCCCGAAGGAGTCGTCGGCATCGTATGCGGTTTCCACAATCGACTTCCCGCTGCCTTCGACTGTGGAATTCGTCCGCGTCAATACGGAGACGGCCAGACCTCCATGGAGGGCGTCATTCCCTCTGACTGTTCACTCAGGCGAGGATGAACCGCCTGATGAGGATCCTTCAGAAGATTCACGAGGTTGAATCTCCATCTTATGGCCCCTGAGAGAGGGAAGCCCCCAGGGTCGCATGCGAGGGCTTAAACATTTGAGCTGTAGCGGCCCACTCTGGAATCGGCAGCTTTCAGCTTCCGATGCGTCCTCCACGCGAGTCCAGGTGCCGGATCTCCCACTGGCATCAGACACCGTCTCTGAGCCAGAAATCTTGTCATCTTCGGAGGATCCATCAGACGATGAGGCCTCCATCCAGGCTTCTCCTCAGAGGTTGCACCACCCCGAGCCTTCTTTTCCCACCGGTGATGGCCGCTCTTTCAATGAGCACATCATCAAGATGCCAAAGTCCCTGGACATTGGGCTTTCCTTCCCCGAGGAGAAAGCTCACGACCCAGTCGAACACAGGGTGCACGGCCGTGTACCGTCCCCGCCATCCATCCCGCTGCTGCCATCCCTGGAGACCTTCGTCAGGCGGCCCTGAGAGGTGCCGGCCTCCTTGGTGAGATCGTCCCGCAGGATTGAATCCCTGTACCAGATCTCTCCATCTAGCGGTTTCTGGTTGACCGGCCACCCCAAACAAAATTCGGCGATAGTCGAAGGGACACAGCAGCCCTTCATCCCCAGACAGACGACGCCTCCGGCAACGCCTACATGGGGG
>NW_024836663.1:0-1224 GCF_019175285.1 Sceloporus undulatus
ATAATAGCTATCTGTTGTGGGATAATAGCAGTAAAAGAGTCCTAAAGACATCACTCAGATTTGCTAGTTGATGAAGTTGGCATCAAAGTATCTTTCCAAATAATAGCTTGATGAGTAGGAGGTCCGATAGCAAATGAGTTGGTGTTGATGTAAACAATAAAAAACGACCAATCCTCAAAAAGGTGTGTGGTTTCTTTTGTCCGTTACAGAGTTGAAAAGTGTAAGAAAGCTTTTCCAATAACCAAGCATCCCAAACTCTTCTCCATCAGTCATTTATTAGTACATTCCCTGTTTTCCAGCTTCTCGCAATTATATTCCTGGCTGCTGAGATGAGAAATGTGATGAACTTACGATGTTTCAGACAAGTGTTCTCTTTACTGTAAATTGACAATAAGAGACGGCTTGGACAGAAGGTTACAGTTTCTTTCACAATAAAAGAGATTTGCATCAGTATTCCATTCCAAAAATCTTTAACCTTGGGACAGTCCAACCACATGTGTTCAAAGGAGCCCAAGGTGTCATAGCCGCTCCAACATTTTGGAGATACCTTTTTGTCATCTGGGACAGTTTCACAGCTGTTAGATACCATTTGTATATTAATTTTAGGGTCCCCTCTTTTGTCAATGCCAATTTTGATTTATACTGGGGGAGGTCCATATGCATTCCCATATAGCTTTGGAGATATCTAAATTTAGGTCCTATTGCCGCATTAGCCTGGATGATTGATTTTTGCCATCAACAGATTGCACTAAATTTTCATATATAATGGCTGCCCCTCCCTTGCAGGCCCGCCCCTTGTTCATGCATAATATTTCATAGAAGACAAGGGTAGTTCCCTGGCAAATCACATTCCTTGCAAAGGATAACACCTGTGATATCTGCATCCAGTTGTGATTGATGTGTCTCAGGCTATCTGTCAGAGTCTCTAAATGTCACCCCCTTCCAACCTTTAAATTGAGCTAGTTTGTCTGTGTGATAAAAGTGCAGATGTAATAGAATTGGGCAAATGTTGAGGGGCTTGGTGCTAGTATATGAATCCATTGCTTCCAAATAAAAAAGGAATTATAAAGAAATATCTTTTGGATCTCTCTTAATGTGCTTAATGGATGAAGAACAATTTCAATTCCGCCATACTATGTGAGTTTACCTCCATAAATACCAACTTGGTGGAATCTGCTTCCATAATAAGATTGGAGAGCCAGTTTAATTGGAATGCATACTAAT
>NW_024836664.1:0-1224 GCF_019175285.1 Sceloporus undulatus
GGCTACTATATATATATATATATATATATATATATATATATATATATATATATATATATATATGAGAATAAGTAATTTTAAAAATTAATATTGTTTATTCATTTTTTTAAAATGTCATTTTGTTTAAATTACAGTATAACCAATTTCTTTCCTGTTAAACAGATATCATAACAAGCCAAAACAGAATTGACAGTAGTCATGTTCAAGGTACTGTAGTGTGCAGCACCAACACCTAGGATAACCTAATGAAATTTATTAACATTTACTGAAGCTGGACAACACAATGGAAACAGTAGCACTAAGTGGCTAAAAGTGCTTCCAGCAGGATGCAAACATATTTAAGTAATTTCAAAAAAAATTTACTATGTCAGCAATAAAAATGGTATACCACCACCACCATCTCTATTGCAATTATTATCCTAAAACATGGCTGCTTCCATTTCAGGCAAATGATGAGTAGCATGTTCTTACTGGGCGTATTTTATTCTGCAATACTGTGAACAAATACCTTCTGCACCTTATGAACTATCCTTCTACTGTACGAAATAAGGATGTTATTTATTATGCAAGAAGAATACAAAGAAAGGGTAGGTATTTTATTCATACCTATTAGTTTCTTTTCTTGAATGAATTTCACATTAGAAAGGACCTCAGTGGACAATTCAATTGCTTGGTTAAATCCATTTTCACCACCATAGGAGATGTCAACTAGCTTTAGTACTTTGGACTGCAACCGCTATAAATAAAAAACATGTGAGGTTAGAAGAGCAATCAAACTACATCCTATGGTTGACCAGACAATGAAGGCATAACATCAAGGTACATTTCGTGACACAATATATAGGACCTTTTGATGACCAATAAAAAAGTACTTTAAATAAGTAAACAAAATAAACAGTGTCTGGAGGACAAAAAAAGGTCTGGTTTTTGACCTAAAAAGGTGAAATCCCACCTTCAAATAAATGAAAGTTCATATCATATCAAGATGCATTTCAAACTCTCTTACTGTTCAAATGCAAAATATACAAGTAAAATTTGGTGAACAATCAGAATTGAAGTGGATGTCATCTAAATTGCACTAGCGGTCAAGTGGTGGGAATTCAATGCCAGCCAAGTTCCTTCTCTTTCATTATATGAGTTATTATTTCTTTATCTTAAAACCTAAATCTAAGACAATCCGCATCACCAACACACTACTGCTCCTCCTCTTTATCATCATCTTTA
>NW_024836665.1:0-1224 GCF_019175285.1 Sceloporus undulatus
ACGCTCCAGTTTCTCCATATCCTTTTAAAATTGTTGCACCCAGAACTGGACACAATATTCCAGGTGAGGCCTGACCAAAGCAGAACAGAGTGGCACTATTACTTCCCTTGCTCTAGACACAATACTTCTATTGATGTAGCCTAAAACTGCATTGGCTTTTTTCGCTGCTGCATCACACTGTTGACTCATGTTCAACCTATGGTCTACTTGGACTCCTAGATCCCTTTCACATGTAATTTCATTCAGCCAGGTGTCCCCCATCCTATATCTGTTTGTTTTATTTTTCGCCCTCAGTGCAGTACCTTACATTTCTCTGTGTTGAATTTCATTTTGTTAGCTTTGGCCCAGCTTTCTAGTCTATTCAGGTCATTTTGAATTTTGATCCTGTCCTCTGAGGTATTAACTACTCCTCCTAGTTTGGTTTCATCTGCAGATTTGATAAGTACTGTATGCTCCCAATTCTGTCATCTAAATCATTGATACAGATGTTGAATAGCACTGGGCCCAGGACAAAGCCCCATTGGACACAGCATTGGTCACTTCTCTCCAGGATGAAAAGGAGCCATTGCTGAGCACCTTCAGAGTTAGGCCAGTGAACCAATCACAAATCCATGTAACAGTTACCTTGTCTACCTTGTTTCATGTTTTTGTTTTATATACTATTTAATTTAGTTAACTGCTATTAAGGGACATATCTATGAGATCCTTTGATATGAAACCTTTTAATAAATGAACAGGTATTGCAATCCTATATATACATATTATCAGACATAACTCCAGAGAATGTTAGCCTTTTGGATGCCACAAGGTTCTTCTCATTGTTCAGTGCAAGAAGCAACACCTCAGCTTCCATCTAGAAGATAAAGAAAAAGGTTTCCAAAACAACTGAAGCCTTCGTTTTGAATGCTGGCGCCGCCTGAGCCATGCACCTTCCTTGGGCAAAGAGGAGGAGGAGGCTGTCCCCCCCCTCTCTCTCTCTCTGCCTGAGACAAAGGCGGCTGGAGGCCACCCCTCTCTGTCTGCATCAAGCCTCACAGGAGTCATATTTATTTTAATCAGGAAATGCAAACTCTAATAGATGAAAAATACCATGATATAGTGAATTGCCAAGAGTGGCCACCAGATGGCGCTGCAGGATAGAAGTTGGTGAGCAGACCAAAGAGGCTGCAGCACCCTGAGTATCCACCAGAGGGCGCCCTTGTATTAGGAATGTTCTTTATTGAT
>NW_024836666.1:0-1224 GCF_019175285.1 Sceloporus undulatus
GCAAACCCTCCTCATGGCTGAGCAACTTTTGAGCCCATCATCCACAAAAGCACCTTCTCTTTTTGCTTGAGAAGAGCTCTTGCAAAGACCATTATCCAAGGCTCCCTTAAGGATGGCCTCCAAGAAGCAGAAAAGAAACTCATGGGGGCCATGGCTCTGCTGCCTTCTTTGTTGCAACAAGATACAAAAAGGCTGCATGCTGAAACACAAAACATGAGCAAAAGGCAGGAGAAAAAGTACATGCTCTGCTCCCTTGCCACCCAGAGTCCCCTCTCCGTGGGACATCCTTCCAGGCCAGCGTGAGACCTTGGCCTGGCCCCAGCCCTCCCTCCACTTCCTCCTCGACCTCCACTCCCCCTCCAGCCCCAGTAGCCCCCTTTCCCATGGACCTCTCCACGACCCCAAGCCACGGCCTCCCTGCCCTCATAGCCTCGCCTCCAGGGGGACTCTTCTGTCTCAGGAGAGGTTTCGGGGCTCTCCTCCCATCCCATTGGTCCAAGATTTGCATGGCCCCGCCCGCGACCCCGCCCCCATTCTTCTGAACCACGGTGTACTGCTTCTCTGCAGAGCATCCGCCTTGAGGGAAGAAACAGTGCCACCTCCTGGCCATGGCATTGGAGTTACAACACTGGCTGAGGAAATGACATTTTCCCCTCTCCCCCCATTGGTCCCAAATTTGCATGGCCCCGCCTTTGGCCCCTCCCACCTTTCTCTGCCCTCTCCCTGCCTTCCATTGGGTCTCTGTCTCTATGGCCAAATATTCTCCAATTATTCCCTATGGGCAAATCTCCTCCTCTTCAGCCTGAGCCCAGGAGAGAGGCGAATAAGGCGGCGGCTCATTTAAGAGGCAAGCGCTGCTCTTCCTAACAATGGCGTCCTCTGGGCCCTGAACATGGTTGCCATGGCTACCACTGAGGCCTAGTGCACCTGGGGCCTACTACCAGCCTTAACTCTCTGAGAAAGGGGCAGTTTTGTGGCCAAGTGACAAAGTGAGCCTCCTTCCTTTCACTAAAATGGCTTCCAGGGCTCTCTTCCTGCTAAAGCCATGGAAGCCCACTCTGGGAGGCCTTGCCCAAGTCACACTTTCTCAGCCTCAGGGAAGGCAAGGACATGCCCCTCTGAAGGAAGGTAATGCGGCAGGCCTAAGGCTGGCATGAATAAGTCCAAAGTGTGACACACAACAACAACAACAACAAAGCCTGGAATGGGGGCTCTTTGGGAAGC
>NW_024836667.1:0-1224 GCF_019175285.1 Sceloporus undulatus
CCCAGAATTCCATAGCATTGATCCAGGACAGTTAAAGTACTGTCAGACTGGGTTATTTCTGCAGTGTGTATGTAGTCTGAGAGCCCTGCAGAGAGAACAACTCTGGTGCTTTAGAATTTAAGCCCATCTAACCCCCCTCTATCTAAGTTCCTTATTTAATTCTCTTCTAAGCCCCCCTCTAACCCCTCTCTATTTTACTCCTCTTTTTCTAACCCTAATCCCCTCTAGGTACCCCATCTAGCCCTCCTTCTATAGCCCCCTTTCTCAAACCCCCTTATTTAACCCCCCTTTCTGTTTAATCCTATATATTTTTTAAAAGAAACCAGCAATTTTTCATGTCCTCAATTTTTATAAAAGTGTCCTACATTTGAAAAAGTTGTCCTACATTTGTCCTACATTTGTCCCGGTTTAGAGGTCCTGACTTATGGCAACCCTACATGGAGGGGATCCTAAAACGGAGCAGGAGGAGGAGGAGGAGGAGGATGAAGTAGCTGGGGGAAAGGGTCAGTGGGCATCCCCGAGGAAGGAGAGGGTCTGAAGGAAGGAGGAGGAGGGGGGGGATTTCCAGGGGGAATTGGGTTGTGGGGCTGCGCTGGGGCATGTAGGGAAATCAGGCTTCTTGTTCTACTTTCATTCCCTCTTGTGCCTGGATTATTGTCAGAGGGAGGTGGGAGGTGGTGGAGAAAGCTCAAAGGGAGGAGAGGGTCAGAAGGAAGGAGGATTGCCCAGGGAAGTAGGGCTGTGGGTCCAAGCTGGGGCATGTAGGAAAATCAGCCTCTTTTGACAATTTATGCGCATTAATTTTTGGGTGCTTGCTTGTTCTACTTTCCTCTTGCTCCTGGATTATTATTATTCTTATTATTTGTGTTATATGAGGATGCTACAGGAATGCCTGCGCTGCATTTCCATCGTATTCCCAATTGATTCCATGGGTCTACTTTAGTTGGAACTGACAGGTCACACTCTCTCAGCCTCACTGGAAGGCAATGGCAAAGCTCCTCTAGCAGGAGGAAAAGGGTCAGGTCAGGTCAAAGGCAGGGCACGAATGGAGCTCACATCAGGCACCTCCCCTCTTCATATTTTTTAAAAATTATTTTTGACCAAATATGCGCATGATTTTTTTTCTTGAGGCAGATAGAGCAGGGCTAGCAGCTTGTGCAAAGGGGTTTCTCTGCTTGCTTCAAGCAAAGGGGAAATGTTGCGAATGCAAATGTTACAATCCTA
>NW_024836668.1:0-1224 GCF_019175285.1 Sceloporus undulatus
CCACAGATTTTTTTAATCCATGAATTCAACCATCCATAGCTTAAAAATATTCAAAAACAATATAAATCCCAAAAAAGCAATCCTTGATTTTGGCATACTATATAAGGGACACCATTTTACTATGCCACTGTATTTAATATGACTTGAGAATCCATGGATTTTGGTATCCATGGGGGTCCTAGAACCAGACACCCATCAGATACCAAGGACCCTCTATATATTACTGTAGCCTAAGGCATGAATAAATCATTTTAATATACTCATAGTTAGCATGAGTGGCTTTGGAAATCAGTAGGTTTTGTTTTTGTCTGTTTTGTAATGGTGTGTATGTGTTATGTTGTTTAATTTGTTGGTTTTAATTATAAGTGATTTAATAACTTTTTAAGCGGGGGAGAGGGACGTTTTTGTATATATTGTATTGTATTTTATTATTGTTAGCCGCCCCGATTGACCTCAAAGGGGCGGGATATAAATAAATTTATTATTATTATTATTATAGGTAGGATTTAATGTGGGTAAAAGTTCTCCACATCCACTTTCCATTCCTTGTCATTAGCAAAACTGGATATACAGTACTCCTATTTATCTAATCCCAGTTTTGTGAACAGAGTTAAAAACCCTATGTGTTACTGCAGTGGAGTAAATAAACTAGTAGGCCCCATTCTCACTGGCACTTTTTACCTGGAAGAAACTGGGCAGATTTGGGGGGGGGCCTCCTGAATCTCTCCATAAGCAAGTGCCCACTACAAATCAGGGGCATTTTAACCCGAATGCCCTCTTGGGGAAATCAGGTTTAAAATGAAGGCACCTGCTGTCAATCAAGCGATCGTCATAGGTGAAGTTTGCAGCACTCATTGGGGCATCAGAAGTGTGCTTCTCCACCTCCTTTTTTTTTTTTTTAAAGGACCAGGCACCACTTGTAAAATGTAAAAACCTCCTGTGTGTGTTGTAGACATTTGGGTCAGTGCAGGTTATGATCTGCCCTTGGCCCCATTTTCAACCCCAAAATGCAAGCTAATGCCATCTCTGCATCCTGTATCCCTCCTCCTTGCCACCCCAGAATGCCTCATACACATGTAATAACAGCAACAACAATAATAATAAATTCCTCACCTCAGAATGCCAGAAAAGGAAGCGATGCCATGCCCCTGAATTCCTTAGAGATGGTAGCAAAGGCATGTATCAATTTGCCAATTTGCCCAAATTGGAAAGAGAAACATTGTA
>NW_024836669.1:0-1224 GCF_019175285.1 Sceloporus undulatus
CAATATACAAAATCAAAAACCTCTTGGATGGGCCATTCTCAAAACTTAAAAATATCTCAGCATCTGTTATAATAAAAAATCATTTCAAAAACTTTAGGCCAGGAATTTAAAACAAAAAACAAACAATTATTGCAGTCAAGAATCAAAACACATCAAAATATGCAAGAGCAAAATCAAAAATTAAAACCAGGAACAAAAAAAAATGATTTAAAACAAGCCAATTTAACATGACATTGGCAAGACTTTGCAGACATCTTTGAGCTCAAAAATACAAAAGCTATGGCCTCAAAAATTAGCAGTTGAAATAAGCCAAAATCAGCACACAATATTCAGAAAAAAGCAAAAATTCAATAGGCCAGGAAACCGGCCAGGAAACTCATGGATCACAACTTAAGACTCAAAAAATAAAAAATAAACCAATTCTAGCCAGGCAGCAGCAAACCTTTGCATGATCTCAGGCGAATGCTCATGATTACAACAGCTGTTTCAGCCTAGCACAGCTGTAGCCTTACAAAACCAAAACCTAACTTTTCCAGGCTTCAAAAGAATTCAGGCCTAACACACTAATCTTATCAACTTTAATTGGAAAAATAATTTAGCTGGATTGCCAATCAGAAGATTGCAGGTCAATAATTCAAAAACCCCAAAAGCACAATGCTAAAAAACAAAAAAAATTCTTTGATCTTCACTTAAAAACAATTACATTTAAAAAACATATGCAAATTCCCAAAGGCACAACTTAAACTTCATTTTAAAAAACCCATGAGAGCATCTTGAGGCCAGAAAATAAAAACAAAATATTGAGCAAAAAACTGCTTGCCTTTAAATTTAAAAAAAATATCAAAAACAAGCCTGCATCTCTCTGGTCAGATAGGATCCAATCTGGCTGCTGCTATTCATGTACAGTAATATGAACTCTCTCTCCAAACACACACACACTTTCCACTCAAAGAAAAACAAACCAGCTTAATGCAATCTCTTCTCAAAAACAAGCTTCTTCAGAGATCACCCTTAACAAGACAGTTACTATTCTTTCATCTAAGTCTAAAGCACAACATCTATTCTATGAACTTTAAAAATAGTCTACAAAAATCTCAGCCAGAGGGGAAGAGAAAAAAAAAACAAGCTTTGAACTTACAACTTACAACGCTTTGCTGCCCCATCTCTTTTAGCCACAGCCAGGAAAAAAACCTCTCACAAACAGTGTAGCCAACAAGCCTCGAA
>NW_024836670.1:0-1224 GCF_019175285.1 Sceloporus undulatus
AAAGGCCTTCGATAACATAGAATGGGATATGTTATATGCGACACTTGGAAAATGGAAATAGGAGCTTCTTATTTAAGATGGATGAAGGCAATGTATAAAGATCAAAGAGCCAAAGTAATTGTTAACTATAAAAAAGAGAAGAATTTAAGATTTCTAAACATAAATAGCAAACTTTCCCACTATCACCCCTTTTGTTCATTCTGATCCTTGAAGCACTGAACAATAGACTAAGATTAGAAAATAAGATCAATGGAATAAAAATTAAAAACAACTGAGTTTGAAATGAGAGTCTTCTCAGACGACATTTATATTCCCTGGAGAACCCAGAAAGGAGCACAAGGCAATTGATGGATGTAATAGTGGAATTTGAATATGTTTCAGGACTAAAAGTAAACAGAGACAAAACAACATTAATAACAAAATATATGGGGAAAAAGAAGAACAAATCCTGGAAGAAATTAGTCGATTTAAAGTGGGAAAGAAAGTTAAATATCTAGGAGTAAATTTAACAAATAAAAACTCAGATCTATTTCAGAATAACTATGAGACACATGGAGGGAAATCAGAAAAGACCTAGAAAAATGGGGGAAATTACACTTATCGCTATTAGGAACAATATCACTGATCCAAATGAGTTTCCTTCCTGAAATACTGTTTCTGTTCCAAGCGAAACCCATCATCCAGAATGAAAAACCATTGAATCTATGGCAAAAGGAAATCTCAACATTTATTTGGAATTAAAAAAGAGCCAGGATAAAGATGAAAATACTTTGTGATGACAAAAGTAGAAGAGGACTTTATTATGCTGCTTGTTGTTTAGTTTGTATTAGAGAATGGTTTATGTCAGAGAATGAACAGTTGTTATGTCTGGAGGGTGAAAATGTAAGATTTGGGTGGCATGGATACCTAATTTACGGTAAAGAGAAAGTTCATAAAGAAAGCTGAAATCATTTCATAAGAAAAGCTCTATTGAAGATCTGGGAAAAACAAGTGTAGAATATCTCCAAAAATACCTTTATGGTGTTTGCCACATGAGGCTCTTTTTGGAAGGAAAAGCATCCAGAAAACTAAATGGATGAGATACAAGGATGTCCTGAAAGAATAGCAAGGAAAACTAGAGATCAAAACACAAGAAGAACCTAAAGACTCTGGCCTAGATTGTCACTGGTATCTTTATCATCAAATGAGGGAGAGGTTTAAAATAGATGTGAAATTAGAAGGACT
>NW_024836671.1:0-1224 GCF_019175285.1 Sceloporus undulatus
TGTCTAAATGCACTATAATTCTTTGGTGGCTAAATGTACTGTATGTGGCAGGGGGTTGGACTGGATGGCCCTTGCGGTCTCTTCCAACTCTATGATTCTATGATTCTATGATTCTATGATTCTATAAATTATATTGTTTATTATATTGTATATTATATTGAAAAGATTCGAGACAAACTGGATCTCGAAGGCAGGAGTTTGTTTTTCTTGCTGACAGAATTTAAAGTTTATTTCCTGTACTGAATTGTGACGTGATGAAATAATATTTGGAGGCACCATGTGCTTTCCTCCCCTTTTGCTTAGTCACTCTCTGGATGAGGGCTATTTTCTGTTGCAGGTGACCTTTGCAGATGTGGCAGTCTATTTCACTGAGGACGAATGGAAACTGTTGACGAAGAAGCAGAGGCTTATGTACAATTATATAATGATGGAGAATTATGAGAATGTGGCCTCAGTGGGTAAGTAACCGGAATCCACTAGCATTATAGAATCATAGAGTTGGAACAGACCACAAGGGCCATCCAGTTCAACCCTGTTCTGCCATGCAGGAATACACATTCCAAGCACCCCCAAGATCTATGAAGGGAGGAAAGAGGGACACAAACCTGCTTTTCCTCTAATGTTTCTTTTCCAACCTGAATTTGCTTAACCCCATGGTTGATTCCAGAGGCCCTTTGTTATCCAAAATGCTGGAGTCTGGGGAGGACACTCCCAAGTGCTATGCTTTTAGGGGAATTTGGTACTTTGCTGAAAGCAGACATATAGTTTGGTTGGGGCAAAAGCTACCTTGGGATTCAGCTCAACTATATCGGGCCCGGAAGCACACAGAACTCCAAAGGCAT
Organism: Sceloporus undulatus; assembly: GCF_019175285.1. Lineage (NCBI taxonomy): Eukaryota > Metazoa > Chordata > Lepidosauria > Squamata > Phrynosomatidae > Sceloporus > Sceloporus undulatus. Next base: position 843 of record NW_024836671.1, read on the forward strand.
TAGAAATAGGTTTTTATGTTTTATTTAGGGGAAAAGCAATATACACACATGTACAGATATAGGTGTTCACACGCACACAAGAACTAGTAACAAAGGTGGGTGAAAAGCGTGAGGCTTTGCTAATGGTAAAACTTTACCTAGATGGATCTTGATTGCAAGAGCTGAGGGTCCAGAAAGGGAAGAGAAGTCAGTAACATCCATGGCAAGTGGGGCTGGTGAGTGTAGTGAGGTGTTTAGCAATGTAAACCGACAGACTGTCTGTCTGTAATTGGACTGACGTCGAAGAACGATCAGTCAGGGCAGATATTTATACTGCAATTGTTTCTTGGGGTCAGAAACCAAGTGTTCAGAAAGGTTTATATCATTTTAGAAAGATTCCTGG
>NW_024836672.1:0-1224 GCF_019175285.1 Sceloporus undulatus
ACACACACACACACACATAGATACATATATTTCACACATATGAGTCTCTCTCTGTGTGTGTATATATATATATATATATATATATATAAAAATCACACACATATAATTTTTTTATTATGCTTCAGTCCCTGTTTCATTAGTTGCATGACACATAGATCCATATACTGTAATATCTCTCTTTCTCTCACACACATATATCCCATATATATATATATATATATATGTATATGTATATATAACATTTTTATTATGCTTCATAATAAAAATTGGTTGTATGACACATACATACATGTGTCATATGAATGTGTTATACACATATAAATCTCTATATATTTATATATATAAAATCTCTCTCTCTCTCTCTCTCTCTCTCTCTCTCACACACACACACAATTTTATTATGCTTCAGCCCCTGTTTCGTTAGTTGTATGACAGATAGATACATATATATTATATATATAATATACCACATATATACCATTTTTGTTACGCTTCACTCCGTTTCATTGGTTGTATGACAGATGCACACACAGACATATATACATAGATGTCATTTTTATTTTGCTTCAGTCCCTCACATATCATATATATGTCATTTAACCAATGAAACTGGGACCGAAGCATAATAAAAATTAGTGCTCTGGTACCACAACAAACTGCAGTTCCCAGAATTCCATAGCATTGAGCCATGGCTGTTAAAGTGGGGTCAAACCGGATTTTTTCTGCAGTACAGATGCAGCCAGAGAGAACTCAGCTCTGCCACACTTCTAAGGGCATAGAATCATAGAATCATATCTTCCCCCTTCCCCAATTGGGACACAAATCAGCTTAAAGCACATCACTCATTAAAGAATAAAATATACTTAAAAAGAAAAAAGTGCTTAAAACAGTACATATTATTTAAAGCAAGTATTCATTAAAACAGTACATATTATTTAAAACAAGTATTCAATTCATTCATTGGTCACCATAAGTCAACAGTCAACTTGTATGTTCAGTCACTCCTGTGACCTTTAAAATCCATCCTCCGCTATTTTTAATTGGGCATGCACAGGCATGCGCCCCATTCAAGCCTATGGGGTTTGATATGCATGAGCCTCTGTTTTTGCAGGGGGTGGGTGCCGGAACTGATCCCCCATGAAAACGGAGGGCCAAGTGTACATGCAAGGAGAGTCAGCTCTGGTTAGTACTTTAGGAGGCCACCAAGGAATGCTAGGTGTTGCA
>NW_024836673.1:0-1224 GCF_019175285.1 Sceloporus undulatus
GTTTTGCCAGCATCTGTGGCTGGCATCTTCAGAGAATGCTGGCATGCGAGTGAGTGGGGTATATATATTCATTTCATTACTCCCATGCCAGCATTCTCTGAAGATGCCAAAGTTACAGATGCTGGCAAAACATCAGGAATAAACTCTTCTAGAACATGGCCACAGAGCCCCAAAACCCCACAAAAAACTATGGATGCCGGCCATGAAAGCCTTCGACTTCATGTCTGTCTATCTATCTATCTATCTATCTATCTATCTATTATTAAGCTTCATTTATATAGCGCTGTAAGTTTACACATCTATCTATCTATCCATCCATCCATCCATCCCCTATCTATCTATCTATCTATCTATCCATCCATCCCCCCATCTATCTATCTATCTATCTATCTATCTATCCATCCATCATCTATCTATCATCTGTCTATCCTCTCTCTCTCTCTCTCTCTCTCTCTCTCTCTTATTCTCTCTCTTTCTGTCTAAAATCTTGACTTAGATCTAGGTAAAGAAGTGGTTTTAAACTACAGTTTAAAGAGAAAACACCTCTCTAGGTCTTCCAATTCAACTCTGTGATCAACATTTGATAGAGGTTGACCATAGAATCATGCTGGACGACCTACAAATGCCTAGACTTGGTAATCTACACGCAAAGCAGACATACAGACAGTAGGTCAAGGCATATCAAGAGATTGCGGTTTAATCCTTGTATAAAAGGGTAAAAAGAACCACTTTCTACTTCCTCTCATTTCCCCCATAAAATGGGGTGGGAATCACACAAGACCTCCAGATGTTTTTGAATCTCCTGGCTATGCTGGCTAGGGATGTTGGAACTTGTAGTCCAACAGCATCTGGGGCCCCTTTTGCACTTCACAATTGTAGCTGTGACGCCACTGTAACTGCTATGGCTGCATCCTATGAAATCCTGGCCTTTGTAGTTTGGAGAGATTTTGGCGCTTGTCTGGTTAGATTTTTAAATATTCCTCCCCAAACTCCATTTGGGTAAAAATGGAGAAAGAAACTAAAACAACTTTGTGGCAGGATTTTGCATCAGGCCAGCAAAGCAAGAAGAAGTGGTAGAGGAAGCTTTTCAGAATCAAATCTCAGAAATCTCTAAGGGTGCATCTGCACTGGAGCAATAATGCAGTTTGACCCCACTGTAAGTGTTGCATCTCCATCCTATGGAATCCTGGGATTTGTAGGTTTACAAGGTCTTTATCCTTCCCT
>NW_024836674.1:0-1224 GCF_019175285.1 Sceloporus undulatus
GGAGAGATTCAAAGGAGCGACCAGCTGGAGACAACAACCAACCAACCAAACTACTTCCTTGCCCAAGGAGGGGAGTGCTGCCGTCTGCAGGACATGGAGATGTTATTCCTGTGGAGAAACTGGGCATCTGAGAAAGAACTGTCTGAAGGTCTCTGCGGCAAAGAAAGGACAAACGTCACATAAGAAGAAGCCCCAGGATGGGAGGGGGTTTGCTACTTCTGTGGAGGGAGTTGTGAGTGGGAAAAGGACCAGTCTGTCTGGATTTTGGACAGTGGGTGTTCTCACCACATGACCCCTAACAGGGATGAACTACAGAGCCCAAGGCCAGCACCAGTGGACACTGCTGTGTTTGCAGATGGTGACTCTGGCAATGTGGAAGTACAAGGGTCTGTGTTAATCCCAGCTTTGAAAAAGGTTTTTCATAATGTACTGTGTGCACCAAAACTGCAAAATAACCTTGTAAGTGTGGCATCTCTTACTGATGATGGATATGAAATCGTTTTCAGAAAGGATTTGGGGATTATATCCAAGGAAGGAGCAATGTGTGGTAAAGCCTTGAAGAAAAATCACCACATGGTGGAACAAGTGCAGTGTGGGAAAGTAACAAACAAACCACTGCATGATGGGTGTGCTCATTACTTCCATAGAGTTATGGGCCACATAAGCTTCAAGGGTTTGAAAAATCTAGAAGAGATTTGCCCATAGCTCAGAGTAGAGAGCTGTAATAGTTACCTTGTCTCTGCTGTGTGCAAAAGGGTCAAAGTCAAGGTTTGCTCTGTGGCGAAGGTGAGTAAATGCATTACCCAGAGGCCTCTTCAGGTGGTACATGCAGACTTATCAGGGCCACATCAAGTAAAGACTTTAAGGGGATGCAAGTTTACCCTACTAATTGTAGACAGGCATACCCGATTTACATTTCTAATGGTGCTCAAAACCAAAAGTGAGGCTGCTGACATGATCAAAAGATGGGTTAATTCTGTTGAAAGGGGGTTTCCCTACAAGGTTGGCACTATTGTGACAGACAGAGGTGGGGAATTTCTTTGTAATCACTTGCAGCAGTGGTTTGGGCAGAAAGGAATCCAACACAAAACTACAAATCCTGGACGTCCTGCGAAAGATGGTTTGGCTGAACACAGGATTGGCATGTTAAATCAAATAAGGGGTTTAATGTTGGAAAATTCTGGAGCACCAGCAAATTTGTGGGGAGAAGCCACAAGAACTGCA
>NW_024836675.1:0-1224 GCF_019175285.1 Sceloporus undulatus
ATGACATGCCATGCAGTTCAATATATATCAACACAAAAATAAGATACCTGTTTAATAGGGGGTGCATCTACATTGACAGGGAAATCTAGTTTACCTTCTGGTTATCTGATCTGCAGCAACTAAGGGCTTGTCTACACACAGCAAGGTGACCTCAGGAGAACTGTCCACACAGTTCTCCATTTTGCTTGCTATGAAATCTAGGTGAGAGCATTTTATCTTACCTGTGTAGACACCCTGAAGGCTTACTTCCAGTGTAAATGTACATGAGTGTGTCATTTAAAAAAAAATACTTTGCATATCCATCCCATGTTGGGCTCACTCTCCATTTTCCTTCCTTTCCTCTATTTTCTTCTCAGTGTTGATTTTTTTGATAGTATATTCCTTCAGGGCAGAGATTTATTCCCTTTACAAAGTGGTTGTCTCCCTCTTTGTGTGTCTCTGTGTGTGTGCTTTCAAGTCACCTATCCTCTTATAGCAACCCTATACATTTCATAGTTTTCTTAGGCAAAGAATACTCTGATAGGATTTTGCCAATTCCTTCCTCTGAAATACATCCTACTGCACCTGGTATCAACTGGTGGTCTCTCATCCAAGTACTAACTCAGAGGTTGGTGGACTTTCCTTCTTTGGAGGTTTCTAAACAGCGCTGAAAGCCAGGCTGTTCAGCCATTGAAACCTATTGAGTGATCTTGGGCAAGTCACTCTGTCTCCTCCTCAGAGGAAGACTACAGCAATCCACCTCTGGAAAAATCTTACCAAGAAAACCCTGTGATAGGTTCACCTTAGGATCACCATGACTTGAGGGTACACCACCACCACTAGAGATTGCATGGTTATCTCTTTCAAGCCCCTTAGCTGTGTATTCCTGCATGGTAGAAGGTTGGACTATGATTCTATTATTCTAAATCATAGGCAGTGTTGCCAACAAGCCTCGGAGATAATTCCCGGAAATGTTTGTCCAAAACCCGCTGAATCCCCCCAGATCACACAGAATATTCAGTCACAATTCCCGGAAAATTCCCATAATGTTAATATGGCAGATATTTTGCAAATAAATGTAAACATAATTGAATAAAAATAATTGTAACTTATTTCAACTCTCAGAATCACCATTGAACCAAACAAAGAATCTTTCAGTCCTTTAAAGATATTTATTTTGACATGAAGGGGGTTCAGGAAGCTTTGTGCCAAATAGAAATGTGTTCGGCTGCAACCGCACTGCAG
>NW_024836676.1:0-1224 GCF_019175285.1 Sceloporus undulatus
TCTTCCACCTTTTGGACAATGAAATTGTCTTCCAGGCAACAAGGGGGTCAGCTATTTTGGATCTGATCCTAACCAACAAGTATGACTTGGTTAATGGGGTACAAGTGGTGGGATCATTAGGTGGAAGTGACCATGTTCTCCTGGAGTTTGTTATACAATGGAAAGGAGAAGCCAGGCATAGTCAAACACACATTCTAGACTTTAGGAGAGTGGATTTCAGTAAACGTAGAGAAGTATTGAGGGTGATCCCGTGGTCAGAAATATTAAAAGGGAAGGGAGTTCAGGACGGATGGGAGTTTCTCAAAAGAGAGATACTGAAGGCACCATTTCAAACAGTTCCAGTGAGGAAAAAAAAGGGGAGGTGTCTCAAGAAACCAGGATGGATGACTAAGGAACTTTCAACCGAGTTAAGTTTGAAACGGAACATGTACAAGAAATGGAAAAAGGGGGAAATCACAGAAAAGGAACTCAAAGAAATAGCAGGCATTTGTAGGGGTAAAGTCAGAAAAGCTAAAGCGCAGCATGAGCTCAGGCTTCCTAGAGAGGTTAAAAAGAATAAAAAGAGATTTTTTTTTATATGTCCGCAGCAAAAGGAAGAAGAAGGAAATGGTAGGGCCACTGTGTGGAGAAGATGGCAAAATGTTAACAGGGGACAGAGAAAAGGCAGAATTACTCAACACCTTCTTTGCCTCAGTCTTCTCAGAAAAGGCCAAAGGTGCTCAACCTGAGGATAATGGAGCAGAGGACAGAATAGGGGAATTTCAGCACAGAATAAATAAAGAGATAGTAGAGGAATACCTTGTTAATCTAAATGAATTTAAGTCTCCAAGACCAGATGAACAACATCCAAGGGTACTAAAAGAACTGGCAAATGTATTATCAGAGCCATTGGCAATCATATTTGAAAACTCCTGGAAAACAGGAGAAATCCCAGCAGACTGGAGGAAGGCAAACATTGTCCCTATCGTCAAAAAGGGGGGGAAAGAGGATCCCAACAATTATCGTCCAGTTAGTCTGACATCAATACCAGGAAAGATTCTGGAGCAGATCATTAAACAGAGAGTCTGTGAACATCTAGAAGGCAATGCCATAATCACAAAAACTCAACATGGGTTTCAGAGAAACAAGTCATGCCAGACAAACCTTATCTCTTTCTTTGATAAAATTACCAGCTTGATAGATGAAGGGAATGGTGTGGATATAGTATATCTTGATTTCAGTAAG
>NW_024836677.1:0-1224 GCF_019175285.1 Sceloporus undulatus
TTGCCAAAGAACATGTAATGGATGATGATGAAGTAAGTAAAATAGACCAATGCTATTGTGTAAGTGAAAATTAATGGTTGTTATAAGACACTAATGTCAGTTATGGTACATTAATAGAGATGCTGCCCTTTTCCCCTGGTTCTACTCTAGAGTAATTTGTTAGGCATATTTTTGCTTTTCGGATTAATTAATGTTGTCCTTAATTCGTTAATTTATATTTTGTAATTAATCAGTTGCCTTTTTTTGTAATGATAGCTATGAAGAAAAAAAAATATATAGGTTAGTGTACTTAAACGTTTTATGGAGAAGGGACAAAACCTGATACAGGACTTCTGTTTTCAACAGTGTCAAAGATTATTCTTCCTAAAACAGGGTTGAAAAGGTATTACAATTGTGCCAAATCCTAAAACCCTTCTGTTACTTATTTGATTGCCAATCTGAGCAGCAATTCTTGTAGTCAGTCCCATTGGGGAAAACAGCAGTACTGATGTGGAGTTACAACAGTGTTTTATGAGGTGCAGCTTCATGCAGAACTGTGTCACTCCATTCCAGTAAAATTCCTGAAAGCACACAGAAAGACTAGTGGTTTTTCTCTTTGTGTGTGCTTTTGTGATGTGAAAAGGGAATAAATCCAGGCTATTGAATGTGAGCATGAGTGTGTGCTTTCACTAGTTTGAAAAGGGTTCAACTTTTCCTCGCATTAATACCACAGATATTTACACTTGCTCAAATCTGCAGTGTTTTGAAGGTAATTTTTGTTACTGCAAGCTGCGTACGTACCAGGAAACGAAATAATATTTGGCAGTGTGTCTATTTGTTTATTCAATAAGTTCAAAGACTTCAACTAACCTAAAAGCAAAGCCCTTTAGAGCTGTTGAAACCACTTCACAGTTATGCAGAAGCTGCAACAAGCCCTTGGGAAGAAGAGCAGCAACCATTCCAGTCAGCTGTCATCCCATTCCTCTTCTCTAACTAGTAGTAATTCAGTTGCCCAGAGGTTATTTTAGACCATAATCAAGCTCAGACATTCTGCTACTAGTACAACCCCAGAACTAGATGGGCTGTACATCACTATGGGCCCAAACAGACAGGCCCAAATAAAGCTGCTTCGGATCACTTTGGAAGTATGCTGTTTAAATGCTGCATGCGTCCATTGAAGCATTAGAAAAATTACCTAGCTTCATACATTCTGTTCATCAAATGCATCATGGCCTGGGTAAAACA
>NW_024836678.1:0-1224 GCF_019175285.1 Sceloporus undulatus
CAGAAATAGAGTCAGAACCCTGAATGCAACTGTTCAATGACTTGTGCACAGAGACAAGGAGAACTACTATAATAACCAATGCAGAGGAATGGGTGACAACAAAAAGGAAGAACAAGAGATCTCTTACACAAGATACGAGAAATCAAAGGGAAATTTAAACCAAGAGTTGAGATGCTTTACAACCAGCACGGGAGTATGTTACATGACCAAGTATAAATAAAAAGCTGATGGAAACAATACATGGAAGAACTATCTAAAAGAGATGAAAGGGTGAAATGCTAGATGTCCAAGATTGGTTCCGATAGGAAAGGGGTGCTAGGGATCACATGGCAAACATATGTTAGTTAGATAATGTGGTACACCAAAGAATTTCAGAAGAAAAGCAGCTTGTGTTTATAGATTATAGCAAAACATTTTATTCTGTAGCTCATGAAAAACTATGGACTGCTCTCAAAGAAATTAGTGTGCCACAACATTTGATTGTCCTGATTCGTAACCTGTACTCAGGACAAGAGGCCACTGTTAGGACAGAATACGGAGAAACAGAATAGTTTCCAATTGACAGGGGGGTCAGGCAAGGCTGCATTTTTTTCACCCTTTCTGTTTAACGTTTATACTGAACGTATCATATATAAAGCAGGATTAGACTTCAAGGAAGGAGGCATGAAAATTGGAGAGGAAAATAAAGAATGTAAGATGTGTAGATGACATTATTCTGCTAGTAGAAAATAGCAAAGGCTTGGAACAATTAACAAAGGAAGTCAAGAAATTGCAAGGACAAGTTTACGGCTCAACATTAGGAAAACAAAAATGATGAACACAGATAGTTTAAATAACTTTAAAGTAGAGGATGAAGACCTTGAAACAGTGTAAGGTTTTCCATACTTTGGCTCAGTCAAGAAATCAAAACAAGACTACGGAGATTATCGCACTGGGTTCTGAGAACGTTCTGATCACGTGATGAGAACGGAACGCATTTGAGAATACCGCACGTATGTGTTCCAATCGGGTTCTGAGAACGCTTAAATGTGTTCCAAATGTGTTCCAGGACGGAACGGATTTGAATGTGTTCTGAATGTGTTCCCAGAGAGCTGAAACGTGATGAAAACGTTCCAAGAGAAGTGTGTGCGGTATTCTTATCCGTTCCCAAATCCGTTCCGTCCTTCCTCCGTCTCCTGATTGGCTGAAAGAATGCCCTTCTCTTTTAGTCCTCCAAAGTCCTAG
>NW_024836679.1:0-1224 GCF_019175285.1 Sceloporus undulatus
CTAAGGAGGAAGGAAGTCAAAGGAATGAGTGTAGGTAAGAAGTAAGATTGTGGTTAAGGGGGGGGGGGGGGGAGGTTAATATTAGGGGGGGGGGAAGGAAGTTAAAGGGGGGGGGGGGGTGGGTATGTTTGGTGTTTTATTTGTGTGTATGTGTATATGTATTGTATTGTTTATTGCTATCAATAAAATTTAAAAAATATTAAAAAAAACAACTTTTTAAAAAGACAATACAATTTAAAATATACAAAATTGACCATTAACATAGAATTAAACTAGCACAGTATTGAAACACATCACTCATGAAAAGAATAAAATACAACAGTAACTCTTCTAGGGTTACTGACGCTTATGACTGATCATCCGTTGCAAGGCCTCTTTCACTTCTTTGTTTCTAAGGCTATAAATCAAGGGGTTCAACATGGGAGTGATCACACCGTACAGCATGCTCACCAGCCGGTCCTGGTCTGGATGGTGACTGGAAGAAGGCCTTATGTAAGTGAAGATGGTGGTCCCATAGAAGAGACACACCACTATAAGATGAGAGGTGCATGTGGAAAAAGCCTTGCGTTTTCCTTCAACAGAATGGATCCTAAAGATAGTGGAGATGATGTGAACATAGGAGACCAGTGTCACCAAAAAAGCTCCCACACCAAAAATGCCACCAAAGATCAGAACAACCATCTCAGCCATATAGGTGGAACTGCATGATAAAGCCAACACCGGTGGAATGTCACAGTAGTACTGATTGACTCTATTGGACTTACAGTAAGAAAGAGTGAAAGTCATCACTGTGTGTAGCAAGGAGTTGAGGAAGCCAGTGATCCAGGTGCCAGCAGCCATCTGAAGGCAGACCCTCTTGTTCATAATCACTGTGTATCGCAAGGGGTTGCAGACAGCCACATAACGGTCGTAAGCCATGACCGCCAAGAGAAAGACCTCCGTTCCTGCCAGGGCTACCAAGAAGTAGAGTTGCAGCACACAACCAGCAAAGGAAATGCTGCTGCTCTCTGACAAGAGGTTCTCCAGCATCTTGGGCACTGTTGCTGTGGGACAGAAGATGTCTAGCAAGGAAAGGTTACTGAGGAAGAAATACATGGGCTTATGCAGGTGAGAGTCCGTTCCTATGGCAAGAAGGATGGTGCCATTTCCCAGCAGGGTGACCAGGTAGATGAGCAGAAAAGCAGCAAAGAGGGAGAAGCGGACAGCTGGCAGATCAGAAAGTCC
>NW_024836680.1:0-445 GCF_019175285.1 Sceloporus undulatus
TTATTTCCTGGACTGAACTCTGAAGTGATGAAATAATATTTGGGATGAACCATGTGCTTTCCTCCCCTTTCGCTTAGTCTCTCTCTGGATGAGGGCTATTTTCTGTTGTAGGTGACCTTTGCGGATGTGGCAGTATATTTCTCCAAGGATGAATGGAATCTGTTGACGAAGAAACAGAGACTGATGTACAGTTATGTGATGATGGAGAATTATCACAATGTGGCCTCTGTGGGTAAGGAACCGTAATCCATTCTCCTTTCTATGAAGACTGAGGTCTCTTTTATGCTAAATTATCATGGTGCTATGATTCCACTAGAATTATAGGATCATAGAGTTGGAATAGACCACAAGGGCCATCCAGTTCAACCCTCTTCTGCCATGCAGGAATACACATTCCAAGCACCATCCAGCCTCTGTTTAAAGACCTCCAAAGAAGAGGACTCCA
>NW_024836680.1:545-1224 GCF_019175285.1 Sceloporus undulatus
GTTTCTCTGACCGAGAAGAAAAACATGGGTTTCTCCAATCACTAAGAAATGTCTAAATGCACTTCAATTCTTTGGTGGCTAAATGTACTGTAAGTGTTGGGACAGTGAGTATCATAATCCATCCTCTATATCCCAGACATGGCCTAAATTATATTGTATATTATATTGAAAGGATTCAAGACAAACTGGATCTCAAAGGCAGTAGTTTTTTTTCTTGCTGCCAGAATTCAAAGTTTATTTCCTGGACTGAACTCTGAAGTGATGAAATAATATTTGGGATGAACCATGTGCTTTCCTCCCCTTTCGCTTAGTCTCTCTCTGGATGAGGGCTATTTTCTGTTGTAGGTGACCTTTGCGGATGTGGCAGTATATTTCTCCAAGGATGAATGGAATCTGTTGACGAAGAAACAGAGACTGATGTACAGTTATGTGATGATGGAGAATTATCACAATGTGGCCTCTGTGGGTAAGGAACCGTAATCCATTCTCCTTTCTATGAAGACTGAGGTCTCTTTTATGCTAAATTATCATGGTGCTATGATTCCACTAGAATTATAGGATCATAGAGTTGGAATAGACCACAAGGGCCATCCAGTTCAACCCTCTTCTGCCATGCAGGAATACACATTCCAAGCACCATCCAGCCTCTGTTTAAAGACCTCCAAAGAAGAGGACTCCA
>NW_024836681.1:0-1224 GCF_019175285.1 Sceloporus undulatus
CAAGGCTTTACTGGCCTATGTCTTAATATCATTGAGCAATGTAACGACTTCTGTGGTCCATAATCTTCCTTTGAAATTACACAGTCTGCTTCCCTTTTGCAATACTATAAACCCAAAATCATGTCCTCTCAAAAACTCTGCAGTTACAATAAACAAGTAAATCAATGGTGCTCTCATTTTCCTCTCACAACTAATTTACAGTTTCCCCTTCACAAGTTAGCAGCAGCAATGTACTCAAGGTAGAGTGAGTTCTACTTCTATGATGGGTGCGAATTCTGAGGCCTCTGGTACTTGGTGACTGCAGCTCCCAGCATTCTTCCTTACTGACTACACTGGTCAGTGGCGCTGAGACTTATAGTCCTACCACAACTGGAAGGCTTTCTGACGTAAGACAATGCTAAGGGCATGATCTTATTGTTGGGTTTTCCTGGCAAGATTTATCCGGAAGAGGTTTGCCAGTGGGTTTTATGGCCCAAAAGTGTAACTTCTCCCAGCTCTGAAATTCACCACCTCCACCACCTGTCCAGTTCCACATACAGAACAGGTAACACCATTTGACACTATGCACTGGGAGTGTTGGAATACATATTCTTTGCCTCATAACCCAGAAGGAAGATTAAAGGTGAAGCTTATTCACGTTGTGATTTCCAGTCAGTGGGAATAGCATGGCTAGTTCACATGTACTAAGTGGTCCAATCCTTCTTAGACTGTACCATTTCAGATGGCAGCTGTGGATCATGTTTAGCAATCGCCTCTGGCTCTAGAGTTACACTGACATAGGGGTGGTTTGTATACCTGCTCAAAACATTGGAAAGGAATCCTGACCTACTTCATGGTATAATTCTTTAGAATGAGCTTTGTCAATTTTTTCCAGTGTGTCCTTCGATAACTGCATGATGTCTTTCACCACATCCTGAGATGGCGAAGAAAGTCAAGAGAAAGCAATTGGTTAGTTCCTCTCTATCCCTGTCAGACAGCCTAAAGGGCATCCATTTTGCAAGCCCAGTTACCATCTTGTTACTATTTTTGTTGTTGTTCTGTGCTTTTAACTCGTTTCCAGTTTATGGTAACCCTCAGACAAATCTATCATGGGAATTTCTTGGCAACATTTTTGGCAACAGGTTTACCCCTGCCTTCCTCAAGATTGAGAGCATATGACTTGCTTGAGATCACCCAGTGGGCTTTCTGGCCAAGCTGGGAATCAAATCCTGGTCTCCAGAGTTA
>NW_024836682.1:0-1224 GCF_019175285.1 Sceloporus undulatus
TTCCAAATACCAAGTAATCAAATGAGCAGGAGTGATTATTAATAATGGTTTATAATGGGAAAGATTTCATCTATTAATAAATGACTTTTAAATATAAAATAGCAATAGCATTTTTATTCCAATACTCATCCCTAAGTGGTTTACGATGTGTAAGCCAATTGCCCCCAACAAGCTGGATACTCATTTTACTGACCTGCAAAAGGATGGAAGGCTGAGTGGACCTTGGAGCCCTCCTCTAGGATCAAATTTATAATGTTGTGGCTGCAGTACTGGTATTTAACCACTGTGTCATCAGGACTCCTTAAAACAGGGGTCGGCAACCCCCGGCCCGCGGGCCACATCTGGCCTGGCGAGGCCTTGGGATCGGCCCGAGCCCGGTCCTGCCACCAATTGTCAAAGGCCCCGCGCCGGCGGCAATCGGCGGCAGGACCAGGGCTGTCTCACGGGCCCTTTGGCCTCTCGCACGAGCGGCCCTGCCTGGCTCCCTCCGCCGACAGGCGGGCGGGCAGGGCCAAGGAGCCCCGCTTCAGCGAGGCTCCTTCGCCCTGCCTGTTCCCCTCCAGGCAGGGCAGGAAGGGAGCGGGGGTCCTCCTCCTTCCCTCCCTCCCTTCCCGCGGCTGCCAGACAGCCGCTAGCAGGGAAGAAAGGGGGTGGGGGAAGAGGAGCAGGAGGAGGAGGGAGGAAGGAAGGAAGGAAGGAAGGAGGAGGAGGAGGGAGGGAGGAAGGAGGAAGAGGAGGAGGAAGAAGGAGGAGGGAGGAAGGAAGGAGCAGGAGGAGGAGGAGGATGAAGAAGAAGAGTAGCAGGAGGAGGAGGAGGATTTCCATTCCATTTCTACAGGTCTGCTTTGTTTTAACAATGATAGTGGTGATGATGATGATGATGATGATGATATCAGTCAGTTTCTGAGACATGCACTCACTCTTTCAGAAGGTGAGACCGTGTGACTTTCAAAAGTGCATTTCTGTGTATTTTCGGTGCTTTTAATGCTAAAAGGTCTGCTTTAACAATGATAGTGATGATGATGATGATGATGATGATGATGATGGTGATGGTGATATTGATATCAACCAGCTTCTGAGGCCCAAATGTCCTCCATTTTGAACATGCCTAACTAACATGCATTTATATTAACTTTTTTAAAAAAGCATCACATTTTTCGCATGTCCTCCATTTTTTAAAATGTGTCCTACATTTGAAAATGTCCTATATTATTTAATTATTTA
>NW_024836683.1:0-1224 GCF_019175285.1 Sceloporus undulatus
CTGTTTTATTTTCCATATTTGTTGGCATATTTTGGTGAGTAAGGGGCAAAACTGATTTCCCTCTGTCACTTATATTATAGGCGCAGTGAGGGCTGAGCACCCGGACTCTCTGAGCCCTCACTGTGCTGTCGGGGCACCATCTTGACACATACTCATTTACATGGCACACACCGTGATGAAGCTTGTCATATGCAGCACCCAAACGCTGCTGCACACAAGGGGTGTCATCATGGTGTGTGAAGTTGCCTATCGTGCTCCTTTTGGGATGCAAAAAGAAACCACCCAGAAGCACAGCCCCTAAGGTTAGAAAAATATACCAGTCAGTGTTATTAGGATCTTTTGATTTTTTCCCCCTGGTTTGGCCAAACTGATTTCTCTCTATAACTTTTATTTTCTACCTGTGCCTAAAGAACAAGAAGGTTCTTCATGAAGAGAGATTTCCTTTGGCTATAGAATTTTCTTACTTAGAACAAAGCTTTTTTTCTTTATAAAGTACTCTGCCTCTCATGCACTCCTTTCCCACATGTCCTAGGTTGGCCCACTTCTTTCCTACACTCAGCAAAGGAAATGCCTGTGGAATTCCCCAGCAACATCCTGATGCATTGCTAAAGTGGGAAAAGTTAGGAATCAGGTGGTGGCAGTGAGTTCCTTAGATAAAAGCTGTTCTCATATGATGGCAGTGGTTTTTATGACCTTGGAGTGTGTACATGTTTGAGTAAAGGCAAATAAAAGTGTCTGCCTTTGGAAATTGTTCAGAAACTACAGCAGGTCCAAAATGATGTGACTAGACTGCTGACTAGGGATGGTTATAGGGAGCATATAAATCTTTTTACGCAAGATGAACTCGAACTCCTAGTACAACAAAGCAAATATGATATAATAGGCATCACTGAAACCTGGTGGGATGAGTCTCATGGTTGGAATGTGGAAATAGAGGGGTATAACCTTATTAAGAAAAATAGGTCAAACAAGAAAGGAGGAGGAATAGCACTATATGTCAGAGATATTTACACCAGTGAAGAGATCCATGACATCAATCATGGAAGCCAGGTGGAGAGCATCTGGGTAAAAAATTAAAGGGGAGGGAAAGAACAAGGATGTTACGGTGGGAGTCTACTACAGACCCCCAAGTCAGACTGAGGAATTGGATGATATCTTTCTAGAACAGATGACCACACAGTCAGAAAAGAGAGATGTAGTAGTGATGGGCGACTTCAACTATCA
>NW_024836684.1:0-1224 GCF_019175285.1 Sceloporus undulatus
AACTGTTCCCATTTGATTTATAGTTGTGAGCTCATTCCCGTCAGCTAAAACAACTGTATTTATGTTAGATTGCTTCTTATCACTAATTAAATTAATGTTGTTACGCATGGAGGTCGAAGCACCAGAATCTACTAGCCATTTAGAGTTTGCTTTCTGCCTTTCCTTAATCATGGTTGCAAACACCTTATTATTATTTCTATTGTCCTTCAAAAATGGCGGTTTGAATTGCTTCTGCCCCTGGCCGTGTCGTGGTTGCCATCTGCTCTCTTGCTTGCTTCTACCAGTAGCCTTTTGTTTACAGTTCCTCTGCAGATGTCCAATCTTCTTGCAGTAGAAACATTTCCGTTGCTCCCTCGAAGAAGCTGCCTGGTCCAGCCCACGCACATCAGGCTTGGCTTGCTCACTTGGCACACTCTTGGAAATTGGAGCGTCTTCCCTCTCGGACAGTCTCCTCTGGTTTTCTTCCAGAATCCTGGCCACAACCAAATCTTTTGTCAGCTCTCGTGCTGGTAAGTTCTGCAAGGCGTCAGTGATGTTGTTCCAAGTAGAATCTAAAGACTCTAACAAAATGTAGCATTGCTGCTCTCTGCTTATTTCCACTCCTCTAAGTTCAGCCTGCACAAACAAGTTTTGCATTTTCTTTAAATGTTCAATCACACACTGCCCTTTTGCCATCTTCTGTCTGTAAATTCTCTTGGACCACAACATTTTAGCAAAGGCAGTTGAAGGAGTGAGTAGCCTTTGAAGTGTTTCCCAAACATCTCTCACCGTCTCCTTATCTCTCACGTCATTAATCAAGTCTTCTTCTATCATTAAGTAAATACAGGCTTTCACTTTGCTATCTCTTTCTTTCGCGGCTGCATTTGCATCGGCTGGCAAACCGGCTTCAACTGTTGCCCACAAGCCTTCCTTCACAAGAAACGATTGGGCATAAATCTTCCAGGTGGGGTAATTGGAACTGTTTAACTTGCTAAACTTTAAGATTTCCATCTTAACTTGTGCAGTGACTCAATTGACACAGTCCTTCTGAGTATGCACAGCTGATTCCTTCCGGGCTTAATCAAAACACTGGAGGAGTTACTCACGGAGCTTATCAGTGCAGCGCAAACAGTCTTCCACTCTCTGGAACTTTCAGCTTCTGTGGATGATGGGTGCTGCAGTAACTGGGCCCATAACCCTTGTCAGGGATGATGGGAGTTGTGGCTCTTCACCTGGCCTGGAACT
>NW_024836685.1:0-1224 GCF_019175285.1 Sceloporus undulatus
CCTCTTTATCCAGATAATCAATAGTGGGTTTCCTTCTGAGTGTTTTTCTAAAGCTCCACATCATCATTAGTGTGAATAACTGATGCAAACGGACCCGAAGAGACCTGGGATGAAACTCTGCATTGCTGTTTGGTGGATTGTTTGAATTTACTACCCCTGTGAGTCATATGGATGGAGATCTTGTGGCATCTTTTGAGACTGACTGAAAGAAAGCAGTTGGCAGCATGAGCTTTCCCAGGCTTTCCTTTGGATGTATTTGGTGGAGTGGAAAACCAGGGATAGGCCTATAGAGCGCCGCGTGGGGGAAAGCGATGGCGTGCGTGCTCATGGCATGTGCACCGCACCACACCGTGAGCTCACGCCCCATTGTTTTCAATGGGGCTTCAGCATACACACTTTTTCTCTTACTCAGGGGTCCAGAACAGATCCCCCACGTAAGAGAAGGACCCCTAATAATAATAACAACAACAACGGGAACTCCATTTTAACAGACCAGTCTGTTTCTGTAACAGAAAGGGTGGTAAACAAAGATGAAAACTAGTAAACAAACATGTCCTTTAAAAGTCTTCACTGATGTTAATATCCATCCATTTATGTTTTTGGCGATGAATGACTGTTCTTATAAAAATTAAAAATTTGGTTACATCAGCAGTAGTAGTTCATTACACCCATCAGTGCAGTTGTGGCAAATCGGATGTCTATTTCAGGCCTGCACAACATACGGCCCCTAAGGGTCCTATAGGGCGGCCCTTTTCGGCCGTGCAGGAATACATAGCATCCGAGAGCTGAAAGTTACTACTAAGGGCCATATAGGCCAACCCTCTTTGGCTGTGCAGGAATACATAGGATCCGAGAGCTGAAAGTTACTACTAAGGGTCATATATGCCAACCTCCTTCGGCCGTGCAGAAATACATAGGATCCGAGAGCTGGAAGTTACTACTAAGGGTTATATAGGGCATCCTTCTTTGGCTGTGTAGGAATACATAGGATCCGAGAACAGGAAGTTACTACCAAGCTCCATATAGGCATAGCCTCTTTGGCGGTTCAGGAATACATAGAATCCGAGAGCTGGAAGTTCCTACTAAGGGCCATATAGGCATAGCCTCTTTGGCTGTGCAGGAATACATAGGATCCTAGAGCTGAAAGTTACTACTAAGGGTCATATAGGCCAACCCTCTTCGGCCGTGCAGAAATACATAGGATCCGAGAGCTGGAAGTTACTA
>NW_024836686.1:0-1224 GCF_019175285.1 Sceloporus undulatus
AGACAGGATAAAAAGCGTGAAGTCGAAGGCTTTCATGGCCGGCTTCCATAGCTTTTTGTGGGTTTTTTGGGCTATGTGGTCACGTTCTAGAAGAGTTTCTTCTGACGTTCATCTTCAGAGATGGCAGCCACAGATGCTGATGAAATGTCAGGAAGAAACTTTTCTAGAACATGGCCACATAGCTCAAAAAATCCCCAAAATCTAAGGATAAAAAGCATTTAATTTAGCCTCCTTCTTTCTAGCCAGATGGCGAATGCAGAGTATAGTAGTGAGCCCTTGTACCACCACAAATGAGAGAAAGCAAGAAACTAAACCAATCCATAGACCCCTGCAATTTTTCTAGTTGAAGAAACCAATGAACTCAGCCTCGTAAATTATATTAAGCTACTGCTCTCACATCTGATCTGGATATTTGCACAGAGCCTTTTCCTCTTTCCTGGAATTGGGCTCCCTCCAAAATGGAGAAGAGGCAGCCTCATCTCCTGTCTGAAGATCATGCATGAAAACTGGAAGCTCAATGCCAGGCCCTGCTATATCGTATCTTTACTGCCACGTGTAAAAAGGGCAAGGAAAAATACAGGAGAAGAAAGCAAATAAAACCTGATCCTTTCTGGTCCAGGTTTAGGTCCTGGGCAAAAGAAGGGAAACCAGGATTTGACTTGGGAGTGAGCGAATGTTGTGTGGCCTGCCCTGCCTGGCCTGGGGCCTCCCTGGGGACCAAATCCATCACCCTTCTCTTCCCCCTCAGTCAGCATTCTCACAAAGGAACTAAATTTAGGGGTCTCCCATTGGCATCTTGAGGCACCCACCTTTCCTTTCCTGCCAAGGAAACCCAGAAGGAGCCCTTCTTCCTAAGCAGCCAATGACCAAACCCACCAGCCTTCTAGAACCCTATTCAGGCTCCAAGCCAACCGCTAACAATGGTCCAAGTTCAGGGCTGCTTTAACTGTCTGGCTGAATGCTAGGGAATTCTGGGAACTGTAGTTTTGTGAGATATTTAGTCTTCTGTGTCAGACAGCTCAGATGCCATGATAAACTAAAATTCCCATGATTCCCAAGCACTGAACTAGGACAGTTGAAGTGGTTTATTTCTGCAAACAGGATTATTTTTGTAATGTGTTTTTGACCACTGTTACTATTTGAGCGTCCAAAAGGCTCTGTGGGTTTGAAGGGAAGATTCATCATCATCATCATCATCATCATCATCATCATCATCATCATCAT
>NW_024836687.1:0-1223 GCF_019175285.1 Sceloporus undulatus
AGTCATGCCAGACTAATTTTATCTCTTTTTTGTTAGAATTACAAGCTTGGTACACAGAGGGAATGCTGTGGATGTAGTGTATCATGATTTCAGTAAGGCTTTAGATAAGGTTTCCCATGATTTTCGGGGGGGGGGGCTACAAAAATTTGGGCTATAGTTGGATCTGTAGTTGGTTGACAGATGAACCAAAAGGGTGTTCACCAATGGCTTGTCTTCATCCTGGAGAGAAATGACTAGTGGGGTGCCACAGCATTCTGTCCTGGGTCCCGTGCTATTCAATAGATTTAACAATGACTTGGACATTAAGAGCTGGATGACCCTAGTGATTACTTCCAACTCTATGATTTTAGAAATCAGGCACTGAATAGTAATATAGCAATGGCAAGTACATTTCTGCTTCAGAGAGCTCCAGAAGAACTGAAGCAAAATCTTTTTAAAAAACCAGTGTAAGAGGGGTATGCAGCAGGTCTGGTGCTGAACTATCCAGATGTTGTTATAGCAGATCTGGGGTCTGGACCCTGCATTGTCAAAGCTACTTGCTATGAGGGTGGGGAAGGGCATGGTATTTGACCCATGAGGACATGACCCAGGATTTCATTTGCATTGTAAAGAAGCTATCCAGGGTGCTGAACACTATCCCAACGTTAGATAGCATTTTTAAAGTTCAGGAGAAAAAAAATCTGACAGCAGATTCACAGCCACCAGCCACCACTGAAATTCTAGAAGGGCCAACAATTAGTGAAATAGAAGAAAGTTGTTTTGTCAGCAACTGCCTTTTCCAGCATCCCTTACAGCACAGTTTTCTTCTGCTGTACATTAATAAACTGTGTTCCTTACTAATTCTTCACAAGAATTCTTCTTCTTGTTGTTGTTGTGTGCTTTCAAGTCATTTCCAGCTTATAGTAACCCCATCATAGGGAATTATTGGCAAGATTTGTTCAAAGAGGGTTTGGACCTCTAAGAACTATCGGAGAACTATCGGTCTCCATGGCCAAGTGCAAGATTGTCACTTCTTTATTCTAGATGTGGGAGCAATCATCCACAGCAAAAATGGTAGACCAATCCACCTCTTAAAAACAGAAACAAAGTATCCACTGAACTGTATCAATGTAAAAGAGGATTTTTGTCATTGCATTTTAATAATTATCTCTGGTGGCAAGATTTTGTTTGTGAGTCTGCAGCCAAAAGTGTACAATTCCATAACTTCAGAAGCAAGAAAGTGC
>NW_024836688.1:0-783 GCF_019175285.1 Sceloporus undulatus
TCAACTTCACCATCTCTTGTACACAGAACTCCAATCCAATCCACACCAATCTGCATGTGAGCTGTATTCTTTATTGGTTGTGAGTCATATCCTGGAGCCAAACAGCACGAAGGACCTCTGCAGTTAGCTTCCATCATGCGTTGGGCTCTGACTCAGGACTCTATGGCAGTCTCACAGGATATGATGCCACCTGTCAATCAAAGTATTTTTGCACATGGTTAATGGAATATTTTTTTTCAACAGTCCTTTGACTATCTGCTTCCATTGATTCCCTCAAGGCAGACCCCATGCAGTCTCTTCTTTGCTAGTTCCTATGAGTAAGGATACAATCGTTCCATGGGTTTAGGGGCATAAGCAGCAGGGTCATGCTTGGGTTACACCCAGAAACTTTCTTAATTTAATCTCTAATAAGGAGGGGTTAATGTGGGCTAAATCGTGGGGTAACACCCTCCTCTCTTTAGTCTGATTTTCAGTCTCATATGTCATTGTCCTTCTTTACAGAAAAACATTTGAGTCATGAGAGAGTCCACACAGGAAAGAAGTCACATAAATGCCAGCATTGTGGAAAACATTTTGCTTACAAGTCAATCCTTGTCATGCATCGGAGGGTCCACACCGGAGAGAAGCCATACAAATGCCAGCATTGTGGCAAAGGTTTTTCTTGTAAGTCACACCTAGTGACACATCAGAGAGTCCACACAGGAGATAAACCATACAAATGCCAGCATTGTGGAAAGGTTTTTCCAGGAAGTCACACCTAGTGACACATCAGAGAGTCCACAC
>NW_024836688.1:883-1223 GCF_019175285.1 Sceloporus undulatus
TCAACTTCACCATCTCTTGTACACAGAACTCCAATCCAATCCACACCAATCTGCATGTGAGCTGTATTCTTTATTGGTTGTGAGTCATATCCTGGAGCCAAACAGCACGAAGGACCTCTGCAGTTAGCTTCCATCATGCGTTGGGCTCTGACTCAGGACTCTATGGCAGTCTCACAGGATATGATGCCACCTGTCAATCAAAGTATTTTTGCACATGGTTAATGGAATATTTTTTTTCAACAGTCCTTTGACTATCTGCTTCCATTGATTCCCTCAAGGCAGACCCCATGCAGTCTCTTCTTTGCTAGTTCCTATGAGTAAGGATACAATCGTTCCATGG
>NW_024836689.1:0-1223 GCF_019175285.1 Sceloporus undulatus
TTGGGGCTGCAGGAATCAGGGTCTTTGTACTGAAGGTAGGTCTTTATTCCTGGAGCTGAAAGAGGACCTTTGTTTAAATGCTTCAGTCCAGGATTGTGTGGAAGGGCTTCAGCTGAGAGACTGAGCCCATGCTTTGCAGGCATGAAGTCCCCAATTCCATCTCTAGCAGCATTGTCTTCCCAGAAGGTGGAAGTGAGATTTCCAGACCCCAGACACACAATGCGCCAGTGAGTCCTTTGTGTGGGGGATGTGTGTGTACATGTTGTTTACTACAGCTTTGTGAGGTATTTGTTTCACTGGGTTTATAAAATGAATTTACATAGGTCTTCACTTCCCAAAAATGAGCGTAATCCTGGCTGCAATCTTCACTCGTAAACCTATACATTTATAGATGTTTGTTGTCTAAGTGCAACATATTCAGCAGTGTGCATCTTTTAAACAAATATACAAGGAAAAGTGAAGAAATTGTGATATTAACAATAGATCCATTCAGAAACAATGCACACAAATGTACATGCCTCAATTTCTGTGTGGCTTTAGCAAGTAGAGGAAGGAGGTGCATACTTCATGCTCCTTCTATGACTGACACACACAAACACACAAATTTTGTAATTGTAAATTTGTAAACCGCTTTGATCTTTTTGGAAAGGCGGTAGATAAATAAATTTATTGTTATTATATTATTATATTATAAACACAGTTTAAGCTCAGAGATTTTTCTCATTTGGAATGATTATTTTCACCAATGTCTAAGAGGGGAAGGGAGCGTATGGGGGGGGGGGGGGCATTGATCAGATCATTCAAGAAATACAGGTCTTATCCAGCCCAGGGGCAAGAGTTTCTCCACCCAGAATATAAATCATAGAATCAAAGAATCATAGCGTTCGAAGAGACCCCAAGGGCCATCCAGTTCATCCCCATTCTGCCATGCAGGAACTCTCAATGAAAGCATCCCCGACAGATGGCTGTCCAGCCTCTGCTTAAAGACCTCAAAGGAAGGAGACTCCACTGCACTTTAAGGAAGAAGTGTGTTCCACTGTCGAATAGCCCTTACTGTCAGGAAGTTCCTCCTAATGTTGAGGTGAACTTTCTTTCTTGTAGCTTGCATCCATTGTTCTGTGTCCTGTTCTCTGGAGCAGCAGAAAACATGCTTGTTCCCTCCTCAATACAACATCCCTTCAAAAATTTAAACAGAGCTATCATATCACCTGTTAACTTTCTCT
>NW_024836690.1:0-1223 GCF_019175285.1 Sceloporus undulatus
AGAATATTGATCTTTACAGAAGGAAGAAGGCAATTTTGATCTCTGCAACAGCCAAAAAAAGTACATATGCAAGTGTAAGATGGAATTACACTTGCATATACCATAAATAGGATACTGGTCCATATGTACATATGTCCACATGGTGTGCACATGCTCTCTAGCTCCCCTGAGTCCCAATAAACACCAGATGCAGTCCTCAGGGCTGAAAGGATCTTGCACTGCTGCCTTAGAGGGCATAGTTTAGAGACAAGGCTCTATCCTGCTACAGTTTCCTACCCTGGCCACCTTAATCTACTTAATGGTACAACCAACTTAGTATTGGAGGTTCCCTTCTCAAAAGGGAATTCTCTAAAGTTAAGTCTTAAGCTAGTGTTATGCCCAAGATTTTAAGGGCAACCTGTTTATCCTGAGAGCGTGTGATGAGAACCTCTCCCTCCGTGGACCTATTCACAGCAAGGCTGAGAAAGACATTGAGACACCAAATTTGGTTTTAAACACCATTCAT
Source organism: Sceloporus undulatus (assembly GCF_019175285.1). NCBI lineage: Eukaryota > Metazoa > Chordata > Lepidosauria > Squamata > Phrynosomatidae > Sceloporus > Sceloporus undulatus. Next base: position 506 of record NW_024836690.1, read on the forward strand.
ATAACATTTATTGAATCACACAAGTAACACAACCATTGACTATCAAGAGCTCTTTCACTCACACATTCATACAATACTCACACACACTTTCCGTCCGCCAAACATTGATCAGTTGTTCTCGAAGGCTGGGGATGACACCGTTGCCGCGGTAGATGCCAACAAAATGGAGATGAAAGTCCGGGGTCTTTATACTTTTTCTTCTCTCTGGCTCTTGGCTGCTGAAGTCTTGCAATATTGCAGCCCATTACTCAACTTCTTCTTTTGGGAGGACAGACAGGTTGTTCAGATCAGTCCGTGTTCAAAGCAACTCGTTCTGTTCAAAGTCCTCCATTGTCCTGTCAGTTCCTCATCATGGCGACTCAGGAGATAAGGTTCTTCCCGGTCATAGTTTGTCACACTTGGACGGCACCCCGCTTCAGCTTCCAAGTTTTCAGACTTTCCTCGCCTCGGTTGCCAAATACTTTCGTCACATCAATGCTCTGCGCAGAACCATCTTGTTTGGTCCTTTAGCTATGTTTAAAGCACAATTCCTTGGTTCTTTGGTTCTTCAGCTCTGGGTTTAAGTCAGAACTCACGCATTTGTCTTACACTAGGAACTGTTCTAATATAGGGCATGTCTATACTGACAGGCAAATTCATGTTACCTTTGGTTTACCCCGATCACAGTGACAACAGGCTTGTCTCCACACATCAAGGAGAGTTCAAAAGAACTGTCCAC
>NW_024836691.1:0-1223 GCF_019175285.1 Sceloporus undulatus
TTTTTTGCAAATGAGACCATTTATCTGAGCTTAACTGCTGTGTTTATATTTCGGTCAGAAATGGAGCATGAGGTGTGCATCACCTCTCTTTGTTTCCTGAAGGCACACAGAAATTGATGCATGTACATTTGTGTGCACTGTTTATGAATGAACCTATTGTCAACATCACATTCACTTCACTTTACCTTGCATGTTTTTAAAAAGTCTGCACAATGCTGAATGTGGTGCATTTGAAAAAACAAAAGCCTATAAATGTATAGGTCTTTGATGGAACATTGCACCCTGGACTGTGATCATTTTTAAGAAGTGAAATCATATGTAAATTCCATGAAACAAATATCTCACAAAGCTCTAGTAAACAACACGTACACACAGTCCCCACACAAAGGACTTACTGGCGCACTGTGTGTCTGGCTCTGGAAATCTCATTTCCACCTTCTGGGAAGACAATGCTGCCAGAGACTGAATTTGGGACTTTATGCCTGCAAAGCATGGACTCACTCTCTCAGCTGCAGCCCTTCCACACAATCCTGGACTGAAGCATTTAAACAAAGGTCCTCTTTCAGCTCCAGGAACAAAGGCCTACCTTCAGTACGAAGACCCTGATTCTTGCAGCCCCAGAAAGGCTTCTTCTGCAGTCCTTTATGGCTGGAGCTTCCCTGGGTCAGAGGCCGTCTCCTCAGCCGTAGAGAAGGGTTGCTCTGAGTGCGAAGGAGGAGGAGGTCCACAGGGCTAAGGGAGGGAAGGCAGTGGGGAAAGGTCAGTGCCAATGGCCATGGAGGGCAGAAGGTGACAATGCCTAGGAAACTCCTCTGAGTCCCAGCCATTCTAGGAATGAGTGGCAGGAGTGAGTCCAGGGGGCTGAGGGGGTCTCCTTTCCCAAAGGGAGAGGCAAGGACCAGTGGACCCTCCCCAGCTAGGGCCCAAAGGGAGGGTCTCTTTCCCCACCTCTCTCTCCCAGCCCCCAAAGCTCAGCCTCCCCACTGGCCCTGGGTCTCCTGCCTCCCTTCCTCAAACCCCCACAGGCCCCTTCCTTCCTTCTCCCCAAAATGGAAGGCCAGAGGCACAAAGGGACACACTTCTTTCCTTTTGGCCCAAGGAGCCTGGCCTCCTTCTGACTCTGGAGCCTCAGGAGAAAAAGAGAAGCCTCTGTTCAACTGAGACCTCAGAGATGGTTCCGGAACATTATTTCCCACAGTCACAAGCAGCACAAAATGGCCTCC
>NW_024836692.1:0-527 GCF_019175285.1 Sceloporus undulatus
CAAAGTGGGATGTCCAGAGGAGGATGACCAAGAAGGATGCGGCCAAAGTGGGGTGTGCAGAGGAGGATGACCAAGAAGGAAGCGGCCAAAGTGGGATGTCCAGAGCAGGATCACCAAGAAAAAAGCAGCCAAAGTGGAATGTCCAGAGGAGGATGACGAAGAACGACATGGCCGAAGTGGAATGTCCAGAGGAGGATGGCCAAGAATTAAGTGGACAAAGTGGGATGTCCAGAGGAGGATGACCAAGAATTATGCGGCCAAATTGGGATGTCCAGAGGAGGATGACCAAGAAGGACGCGTCCAAAGTGGGATGTCCAGAGGAGGATGACCAAAAAGGAAGCAGCCAAAGTGGAATGTCCAGAGGAGGATGACCAAGAAGGACATGGCCAAAGTGGGATGTCCAGAGTAGGATGGCCAAGAAGGAAGCGGACAAAGTGGGATGTCCAGAGGAGGATGACCAAAAAGCAGGCGGCTAAAGTAGGATGTCCAGAGGAGGATGACCAAGAAGGATGCGGCCAAAGTGGGAT
>NW_024836692.1:627-1223 GCF_019175285.1 Sceloporus undulatus
GGCCAAAGTGGGATGTCCAGAGGAGGATGACCAAAAAGGAAGCAGCCAAAGTGGAATGTCCAGAGGAGGATGACCAAGAAGGACATGGCCAAAGTGGGATGTCCAGAGTAGGATGGCCAAGAAGGAAGCGGACAAAGTGGGATGTCCAGAGGAGGATGACCAAAAAGCAGGCGGCTAAAGTAGGATGTCCAGAGGAGGATGACCAAGAAGGATGCGGCCAAAGTGGGATGTCCAGAGGAGGATGACCAAATAGGAAGCGGCCAAAGTGTGATGTCTAGAGGAGGATGACCAAGAAGGACATAGCTGAAGTGGGATGTCCAGAGGAGGATGGCCAAGCAGGAAGTGGACCAAGTGCAATGTCCAGAGGAGGATGACCAATAATTATGCAGCCAAAGTGGGATGTCCAGAGGAGGATGACCAAGAAGGATGCGGCCAAAGTGGGGTGTCCAGAGGAGGATGACTAAAAAGGAAGCGGCCAAAGTGGGATGTCCAGAGGAGGATGACCAAGAAGGATGCGGCCAAAGTGGGGTGTCCAGAGGAGGATGACCTAGAAGGAAGCGGCCAAAGTGGGATGTCCAGAGCAGGATCACCAAGAA
>NW_024836693.1:0-1223 GCF_019175285.1 Sceloporus undulatus
TGTGGGAAATGTTTTTATTTGAAGTCATACCTAGTGACACATCAAAGAGTCCACACAGGAGAGAAGCCATACAAATGCCAGCATTGTGGAAACTGTTATTCTCAGAGTTCAAACCTAGTGAGACACAAGAGCATCCACACAGGAGAGAAGCCATACAAATGCCAGCATTGTGGGAAAGGTTTTTCTTTGAAGTCAAACCTAGTGATACATCACAGAGTCCACACAGGAGAGAAGCCATACAAATGCCAGCATTGTGGGAAAGGTTTTTCTTTGAAGTTAAACCTAGTGATACATCACAGAGTCCACACAGGAGAGAAGCCATACAAATGCCAGCATTGTGAGAAATGTTTTACTTCAAAGTCACACCAAGTGAGACATCAAAGAATCCACACAGAAGAGAAGCAACACAAATCCCAGAAGTGAACTAATAGGAAGTCAAGAAGGAATACAAAAAATATATGTTCAATCCAGATGTGATAAGAAAAGACCCTTGTGATTTTGTGTGTTAGGTTTGTCTGTCCATATGTCTGTTTTAAATTTATATTGTGTTAAGTTTAGGTTTTTATTGTTATTAGTATAGATCATTGCTTTTCATTATAAACTTGGCTGGGGATTATGGGTTGTGGTATTGGTTAGCTAGATAGAGGGGTGGGATTTGTTGCAGCCGGCTAGAATAGTAATAGGAATGAAAGCATTTGGGATTTTTGGGATGTTGGCTGAAGAATGTTGTGGGTTGGTATTGCCAGAAAGGGGGCTAGTTTCTGGGGAGGGCAAAAGGGGCCTTGTTACCTGTGGGGCATAGACTGTGGGAATTGGAGGTGGGGCTATGTTTGGAAGAGGGTGGAGGTGGAGGTTTTGGGGCTTTAATGTATTCTTTGGCTTGGGGAGGGCAGTTCTGCCTTAAACTCTGAATTTATGACTATGTGTTCTCAATAAAGCTCTTTGCTATTTCAACCAACTGGACTCTTTGATGCACATAAGTTCAGAATTTGCACAAATCTGACACTTTGTTATCTCTTCAGTCCTCAGCTCCATTCCCAGCCACAAGAAGCAAACACACACACACATATAACAACATAGACAGACAGAGCTGTATGTACAAAGCAAAGCCTTTCTTTCCTGCCTTTCCCTCCTGAGTCTAGCTTCTTACCTTGGGCTCCATTCCGACCTCCTCCAACTCTCCTCAGATGGAGGGAGGGAGGAGAGGCTGCTGAACCCCTGGC
>NW_024836694.1:0-1223 GCF_019175285.1 Sceloporus undulatus
GATAACCCCGCGCCCCATGTCTCTGGATGATCTCTCCCAGCGGTTTCATGTAAATGTTAAATAGCATGGGAGACAGAATGGCTCCTTGAGGGACCCCAGTAGTGAGGGCCCTCTTATCGGAGCACACGTCTCCCAGCTGCACCATCTGGAACCTCCCAGAGAGGTAGGACCGGAACCACTGGAGCGCAGTGCCCCCGATTCCCAACTCTACCAGGCGCTCCAGAAGGATACCATAGTCTATGGTATCGAAAGCCGCTGAGATGTCCAAGAGCACAAACAGGGACACGCTTCCCCTGTCGATGCCCAGACGGAGATCATCGACCAAGGCGACCATGGCCGTCTCAACCCCGTAACCCGCCCGAAAGCCAGTTTGAAATGGGTCCAGATAATCCGTTTCATCCAAGACCGCCTGAAGCTGGATTGCAACCGCCCTCTCGATCACCTTCCCTAAAAATGGCAGCAGCGAGACTGGCCGATAATTACTATGTACCAGGGGGTCAAGGGAGGGCTTTTTTAATAAAGGTTTTACGATGGCCAATTTCAGATCAGATGGAAATTGCCCTTCCCTCATGGATGTATTAATAATCCGGCGTAACAGAGACGTTACTGCCGGTCCCCCCTGAGCCGCTAGCCATGAGGGTGACATGACATGATAGAAAGTATACAGATGACATGATAGAAAGTATACAGAGGATGGGACCAAAATGGTGAAGAATCTGGAAACCATGCCCTATGAGGAGTGGCTTAGGGAGCTGGGTATGTTTAGCTTGGAGAAGAGAAGGTTAAGAGGTGACATGATAGCCATGTTTAAATATTTGAAATGGTGTCACATTGAAGAAAGAGCAAGCTTGTTTTCTGATGCACCAGAGTCTAGGACCGGGAGCAATGGGTTCTAATGACAGGAAAAGCTATTTCACCAAAACTTTAGGAAGAACTTTCTCATGATAAGATATGTTTGACTGTGGAACGTGTTGCCTCAGAGAGTGGTGGAATCTCCTTCTTTGGAGGTTTTAAAACAGAGGCTGTGGGGACTGCACGTGGCAGGGAGGCCCTAACCAGGCGTAAGCCCTCTTTTGTGGTGTCACCGGTGCGGGCTGCACCACTGCACCCCCTAGTGATGCCATTAATGTATTATGGAATAAGTTTTTAAACCTCATCTCATTTTATTGTATTCATGAAATACTATGTAGAATTTTAGGCCTTGTCTTGATTTTGTATTTAAG
>NW_024836695.1:0-1223 GCF_019175285.1 Sceloporus undulatus
AAACCGAGTGTTCAAAAAGGTTTATATCATTTTAGAAAGATTCCTGGGGGAGAATGGTTTGAAACTAAATTAAATGCAAGGGGTGCTTGGTGGAAGAATCTCAAACAAAAAGGATTAGCATATTGGCTCTTGGGTCCTTCTTGGCTCTGAATTCCTATTATGTTCACAAACCAATATACAGCACAATCTGAGGGTGACACTCCCAGAGGCAGCTCAAGAATAACATAGCAGAGTATGGAAACAAATACTGTATCCAGATATAGATATTGGCAATACACTGGCCACTTTTCACTTAAAAATAAATCAGAAACACAATTCGTTTCATTTAAATCCTTGGAGGTTCTCTATCTTAAGTTGCAAAATAATACAAATATTTGCAAGCTCTACTCTGACTTTCATCAACTTCACCATCTCTTGCTCACACAACTCCAATCCAATCCACACCAATCCGCATGTGAGCTGTACACTGTATTGGTTGTGAGTCATCTCCTGGAGCCAAACAGCATGAAGGGATCTCTGCAGTTAGCTCCCATCATGCCTTCGGCTCTGACTCAGGACTTTATGGCAGTCTCACAGGATATGATGCCACCAGTCAATCAAAGTATATTTGCACATGTTTAATGGAATATTTTTTCAACAGTCTCTTCTTTGGTAGCGCCTATGAGTAAGGATACAATCATTATATGGATTTGGGGGCATCCAGAACAGGGTCATGCTCGGGTCACTCCAACTTTATTAATCTAATCTGAAGTAGGGAGGGGTGAACATGGGGCTAAATCTTGGGGTAACATCTTCTCTTAACACTGAGATTGTCTTGTCTGTCATTTTCTTTGTTTACAGAATCACTTGTCAGTCATGAGAGAATCCACACAAGAAAAAAGTCACATAAATGTCAGCATTGTGGGAAAAATTTTGCTTACAAGTCAGTCCTAGTGGCACATCAGAGAGTCCACACAGGAGAGAAGCCATACAAATGTCAGCATTGTAGGAAATGCTTTTCTACGAAGTCATACCTAGTGGCACATCAGAGAGTCCACACTGGAGAGAAGCCATACAAATGCCAACATTGTGGGAACTGTTTTTCTCAGAAGGCACACCTAGTGACACATCAGAGAGTCCACACAGGAGAGAACCCATACAGATGCCAGCATTGTGGGAAAGGTTTTTCTCGGCAGTCACACCTAGTAACACACAAGAGAATCCACACAGGAGAGAAGCCATAC
>NW_024836696.1:0-1223 GCF_019175285.1 Sceloporus undulatus
GATGTGTTGGCACTCCCATGTCTTTGAAGGCCTTCCATAGTCTTTTGTGAAGGCCAACTGCAATAACTGAAGCAATGACTGAATGATGAGTCAACTCAGAGGTAAAACCCACTAATCCAGGTCTAATCTGCGCTTCATAAATAATGCAGTTCCAGAGTGCTTTAGCTGTCATGGCTCCATGCTATCGAATGTTGGGATTTGTAGTTTTGTGAGATGTTCTGTCTGAGAGCGGAGGTGTCACAACAAACTCCATTTTAGAGGCTCCATTTTAAAGCTGTACTGCAAATGTGAACTTCAGAGGGGCAAATTGCCCCGATCGAGGTAAAGGGTAAAGGGCACTTGTTTCTGAGCAGATTCGATATGGGGGCAACCGGATCTGCCCAGTTCTATCCAGGGCAAATGGGCAAGTGGGAATGGGGCCAAAGAAAATCAAAATAATGGCCCCAGAGAACCTACACAAATTTGAAATAGACAACGAAGAAATAGAAACAGTAAAAGAATTCCCATACCTGGGATCCAACAGTGATAGAAATGGAGACTGCAGCCAGGAAGCCAGAAGAAGACTAAGAATGGGAAGGATGGCTATGAAAGAACTAGAGAAGATCCTAAAATGCAAAGATATACAACTGAGCACAAAAGTTAGAAGCGTACAAGCCATTCTATTCCCAATTACCATGGATGGATGTGAAAGCTGGATGGTTAAGAAAGTGGATAGGAAGATAATTAATTCATTGGAGATATGGGGCTGGAGAAGAGTGCTGAGGATCCCAAAAGGACAGATCAATGGGTCACAGAGCAGATCAAGCCAGAAATCTCCCTGGAAGCCAAAATGACCAGACTGAGGCTGTCGTACTTTGGACACATAGTGAAAAGGAAGGACTCATTGGAAAAGACCATAATGCTGGGAAAGGTGGAGGGAAGAGAAAGAGAGGAAGGCCAGAGGCCAGATGGAGGATGGAGTCTATGAAGGAGGACACTATGGGGATGAATTTGCAGGACCTGAGCAGAGCAGGGGAGCAGGGGTCTCATCCACAGGGTCACCATGGGCCCAGATCGACTCCAGGGTGGATGGCAGCAACAACAAAGCAGGAGCCAGCCCCAAATCTCACTGAAAGCTGAGAGACCAAAGTGGACTTGGATGGCACATAGGTTTTAATGCAAAGGGGGGGGGGGGATAATTTTTTGAGGGGGGAAAGTGGCCAGGGTTTTTTTGTTTTGTCCCC
>NW_024836697.1:0-1223 GCF_019175285.1 Sceloporus undulatus
GAACTCAGGAGAAAGGAACAGGAACAACAGGTAAAGGGAAGTAAAAAACTGGAAAATGAAATAAGGTTGCTAAAGGGGCAATTAGAGGCGAGGTTAATGTGAGAGGTAGCTATGAACCTTGAAAGATTAAAACAGGATTATTTTGAGAACGCAAATAAAATTAGTAAATGGATGGCCATTAGGTTAAGGAAAGAAAAAGGGAAAAAGATTATAACAAAAATTAAACAAAATGAGAAGATTATAACAGAAGTTAACAAAATAAGAAACTCTTTTGTGGCATACTTCCAAAACTTATTTGAGGAAAAAGGAAACCTAATTGAAGGAGAACAAATGATGAAATTACTAAACCATAATGAATTAAAATTAAGTTTGGTACATAAAAGGAAACTGAATGAAGAAATATCTACAGAAGAGATTAAGGAAGCTATAGGCAAACTTAGGAATGCGAAAGCCCCAGGAGTGGATGGCTTAACAGCGAAATATTATAAAATTTTTGAGCCAGAATTGAGGGCGCCAATGAAAGAGGTATTCAACCGGGTCTCAGAAGAGGGAAAGCCTGACTCCTGGGGAAGGACTTTGGTATCTTTAATACCAAAGGAAGGCAATGATGAGATGTTATTAAACAATTATAGACCGATTTCATTAATGAATAATGATTATAAAATCTTTGCAACTATTATGGCAAATAGACTTAAAGGAATCCTAGATGAAATGATTAAGAAAGATCAAAATGGTTTTTTGCCAGGAAGGAAAATTAAAAATAATATAAGAAATATAATAAATATTATAGACTATTACAACACCCATAATGAAAAAAAGGCAGCGTTGTTATTTGTGGATGCGGAAAAGGCATTTGACAGCGTTAGCTGGAAGTTTATGTTTAAGTTGTTTAAAGAAATGGATATGGGGGATAAATTTGTAAAAAATGTGGAAGAAATATATAAAAATCAAACGGGGCAGCTGATAATTAATGGGGAACGGACAAGAGAATTCAGTATAAAAAGAGGTACCAGGCAGGGGTGCCCTCTGTCCCCATTACTATTTATAATAATTTTAGAATACTTGTTAAATAACGTAAGACGGAATCCAAAAATCAAAGGAATAAGAATAAAAGGTGAAGAGCTCAAAGTCCAAGCATTTGCAGATGATTTAGTCTTAATTTTGGAAAATCCAACAGAAAATATTGAAAACTTGATGGCAGAACTAAACTTATTTGGAAAACT
>NW_024836698.1:0-1223 GCF_019175285.1 Sceloporus undulatus
GTATGGTTGTGTTATTTATTACATTTCATCACACCTTTCTCCCATGGGTGCGTCTCAAGGTGGTTTAGGATACAAAATACAGAATGAACAAAAGCATTGTTTAAAAAAGAACCGATGCTACTAAAATAAGGATATTGCTATTCCTTCGGTTGAAAGTTCATTCTCCAAGATCTGCAAGGGATAATCTACATATGTTAACTGGGAGGGAAAGAGGACATTGGAGGACAATGGCTTGGAGTTATGTCACATAGACATAGTGAATGGAGACTTCCATGTTAGTGGGTTGGTGAATCTGCTCTGTCTTTTAGTCTGAGCTCTCTCTGGGGCTGACTCTATTTTGGAAATGGGCTCCAGCCCCATGGATGAAAACCTGGAGGAAATTCAATGCCCCAATAATATGGAAGTCACAGTCTGGCAACGTTTACATGAATTGTGTGAAATGTGGTTTTTGTTTTGCTGTTGTCTGTCCTGAATTTCCCATCTCCACCAAATGACCCCCAAGATCAAGCAAGAAGAGAGAAGGAGAAAACTGTATCTCCTTCCACTTTCTCAACCCCATTTAGAAATGTATGGACCTCTTCCATGGCCATGTTTTGCTCCTTAAAAAACACAAGGCTTCTAATCTTTCACAGAAGACATATTATTTGGGAGGCAGTTCAAGAAAAATCCTGTCAGGAAGGTGCCCTCAATTTCTTTTCTAGGCATATAGGCTGTTGGGCTTTTTCATCCACAGTTTTATGGTGGAGGTGGCCTATGACAAACCTCCTTTGAACACAGACAAATGAAGAACTGCCTTCAACTTGACCACTAGCAACCTGTTAAAAGTTTACATGATGAAGAGAGTTCTGCCTGATAGATCCTATGATGCTTCTTCTGAGTTTCACTTAATTTGCTGAGATAAAATTGTATTTATTTGTTAGACTGTTCTTATACTTAAAAAAAAATCTTCTCAAGACAAAGGACTTGGAAAGAAGAAAGGTCCCTCCACAAAATTGTCTGGCCTTAAGATGAATAACAAAGGCATCATGCGAAATGAAGACGAGACGGCGATCCTGAACCAGACAATTCTTTCTGACCCAGAGGAAGGGAGCCAAGTGAGTCTGGGACACTTTTATGCAATAGGTTCTTGGCCTTAGGAGAAAAGGCGCAATATGGAAAAGGGGCACCAGCTCATATTTCTACTCTTTGTTCAAATGGACAGGTTTTCTCTGACCTACGGAGTC
>NW_024836699.1:0-1223 GCF_019175285.1 Sceloporus undulatus
CACCTTTTAAAATGCATCTCACTTTATTCTTGGATGCTTTCCCTTTTTAAAGAAAAACCCCAGGCACCTTTCTTGTTTAACTTTATTTCACCTTAATTACAATTCAGTTCACAAAACACAAATGCACACATCCATCTGTTGTTGTCCATTGTTCTGGTCCATTGTTCCAGGTGATGCTGGAGAAGAGGCCCTGCCTCCAGCGGAACCAGAGGCTGCAGGCGATGAGGAGAGGGATTCCTTGCCCAATGCATTGCTCACCTGGAGGGCCAGCACCAGGAAGGTCAGTTCCCCCACCTTCACAAAGGCCCCATTCCCACTCCCTCATTTGCCCTGGATAGAACCGGGCAGATCTGTGTGCCCCATATCGAATCTCCCCGGAAACAAGTTCATACTACTCTTTACCTCAATCGGGGTAATCTACTCCCTGAACTTGACCAGATCATGACCGGGGCTGAGTTCATATTTGCCGGCAGCAGGGAAGAGCCGGTTGTTTCCAAGAAGAAAGAGTCAATAGTCCGCTTTCAGAAAAACCGCGCTAAGGGGGATTTGCCCTGGATCTCTTGCGCAAGCCCCTGATCGAGTTGTGTTAAAATCGGCGCAAGTGTGAACTTCCGACTTTTAAACCGGTTTGGGAACCGGGGTAAAATGTAGTCTGAATGGCCCCTACATTTAAGGGTGAAGGGAGTAAGAAACAAGCAAAGTCTAAACACTTCCTTTGCAGCGTTGGAGCGTGTCGCCATCCTCGAACTGTCAATCACTCAACTGCAGCAAGGCCAGGAGCAGCAAAGAATGTGGCTATAACAACTCGGTGTGTGGCGCTCCCCACAACAAGGATGTGGTTTATTACACCGTGTATTGTACATATTATATATGATGTGGGTCTTCCTTTTTTATTTTCAATTTTTTTTATTATACTGAGATATCCCCATGATAGTATTTAAATGACCAAATATCGACCGAATATTAACTATTAATTTAACGGAATGTTATCACCCTTTTCTTCAAATGTTTTAAGACCACTCCGTTCCATTTCCAAATATTATTTTGGTTTCCCTCTTAGTAAGGCAGATACTGTATCCATATTTCTAGCTTCATATTTCTTAATCAACCAATCTTCCATAGAAGGATTAATTGTAGATTTCCAAACTTGAGCAAATAAGATCCTTGCACATGAGACCATATATAAAACAATTCTATTGTATTTTACTGACTTTATGTTGTGT
>NW_024836700.1:0-1223 GCF_019175285.1 Sceloporus undulatus
AGCATGGCCTTGGCCTGGGGTCTCCCCATAGCAAGCGGGGGGGGGGGGGGAGGCAAGGGGGAAGCAGCATCAGCCACAGAAGGTGCCAGGTTACCCACCTGGTGTGGCAGAGAAAGAGAGAGATAGAGAGAGAGAAGGGCAGTGGCCACTGGATGGGTCCCAGGGAAGCACACACCTTCCCTGGGACCCCTGCATTAGGCTACAGGAGGGTGCCCACCCTCCCTCCCCACCCATCATTGGGCCTCTGCTGCAGGTGGGCACTACCAGCCTCCATGCCCTGCCCTGGAGGCCCCCTCCCCTGCTGCCCAGCCCCCTCCGGCCAGGGCCTGAGAGCCCCCCCCCAGCCTCTTCCTTGCCACGAGGATTATGTAAGACGCCCCCCAGGAAGACTAGCCCCCCCCGCAGTCAGTGCAGAGGCACGGCCCAGTGACGTCACTTAGCAATGGAGGGGGTTGAGCAGCCTGAAGGGGGGGCAGGAGAAGAGCGAAATGGGGGGGCGCTCTGGTTCTGCTGCTGCTGCTCTGCTTTTCTCGGTTGCCAGGGGCAGTCTAGCGGGAGGGGGCACCTGCCCAGACCGAGCCCCCCCCGTGCCCCCTGCCCTCCCTCCCTCCCTCCCCATGCACTGCAGCCTGGCTTCTTGGAACTATCTCCCCAGAGAGCCCCCCGCCCCCCCCGCGGCCTGACAGCTGGCAGACCCCCGAAGGGCCCCCTGGCCAAGGCTTCGCTGGGGCTGTGGACTGACCGTGTCCGGCGGGGGTCCTGCTGGGGCTCTGCGCCGCCCCGCTCCTCCCTGGGCAGCATGGCTGGCCTTCTCTGGATCCGCACCCAGCCCCCGGAGCAGAGGGCCAGGCGGGCAGAGGGAGGCCCCTGGGGGCCAGCGGGGCTCCTCCCCTTTCCCCGGGGGGGGGGAGGGGGCGGGTGAGTGTGTGCCTATCTCCAGGCCCCACCCGCCGCCCACAGCTGCCAACAGCTGATGAATTATTCACCGGCGCAGGAGAGGAGGAGGAGGAGGAGGAGGAGGAGGCTGGTGGCAACACGCGACACACAACACGACACCCCCCCCCCAAAAGAAACACACCCAGGTATTCCTGGGGCGCCAGAGCTCTCTGGAAGAGAAGGCTCGCGGAACTACAAATCCCATCCAGCCGCGGCAGTTCAAGCGGAGTCAGGCCGCCTCCTTTCGACTGTGCTCCAGGCCCTGGTCCTCCCCCCCCCCCCCCCCC
>NW_024836701.1:0-705 GCF_019175285.1 Sceloporus undulatus
AATGTTTTATTTTAATTCGCTGTAATTGACCCTGTTTCGTCCCCATTCGAGGATGAATCGGTGTATATTTACACCGGTTTGGTTACTTTTTCGTCCACATTCACTTGTTTTGGCTGTCAATCAAAGCGACGTCATCATGACGTCACATTAATTCGGAGTAACATACACCGATGTAGCCGGTACCTGCATTCCCACTACCTGGCCGTTTTTAATTTCGCGGTTTTTTTTAAAAAAAGAGCCAATCAGGAGGCGCTTATTCGTCCTCTTCTGCGTCTCCCCATATTAACTGCCATAACTCAGTGCCAGGGAATCCTGGGAATGGTAGTTTATTATGGCACCAGCACTCTCTGGCAGAGGAGGATAAATGTCTCACAAACACAACAAACACAACCATCCCATAGTTCCTCTGGAAAGAGCCTCGGTAGCCCGAAATTTGCTTTGGCTGCCCCATGGGGAGAGAATCTTTGGGGAAGATTGCTCCCAGGGCTGTCTGGAGAGCCATGAAGTGGGGATATGTCCTGCAAAACCCATCCCATAGTTCCTTTGGAAAGAGCCTCGGTAGCCCCAAATTCGCTTTGGCTGCCCCATGGGGAGAGAATCTTTGGGGAAGATTGCTCCCAGGGCTGTCTGGAGAGCCATGAAGTGGGGATATGTCCTGCAAAACCCATCCCATAGTTCCTCTGGAAAGAGCCTCGGTAGCCCCAA
>NW_024836701.1:805-1223 GCF_019175285.1 Sceloporus undulatus
CTTTGGCTGCCCCATGGGGAGAGAATCATTTTTGGGGAAGATTGCTCCCAGGGCTGTCTGGAGAGCCATGAAGTGGGGATATGTCCTGCAAAACCCATCCCATAGTTCCTCCAAAGCCCATCTCCTGCTCAGGCAGAGGTGAAAAAGAAAAAAAGAAAAGTTAAAAATGGTGTTCAATGGCTCTCCTCACACATCGGTCTATGAAAGAGGAGCAGAGGGGAGGTTGCAATCCACCGGAGGAAAGGCTATTATGCGAATGGAAGAAAATGGCGCTGACAATGCAGAAAGAGACCAAAGAGGGTGACACCCCCAAGCCAGCCCATCGCGCTCCGCTCCTCCCATCCAGTTGACCCGATTCAAAGGCCGAAACATTCCTATTTAAATACTCCGAATCCTATCGCGAATCAAGGAAAAATAC
>NW_024836702.1:0-1223 GCF_019175285.1 Sceloporus undulatus
GAGGGGCTTAGCAAGGGACCCTTTTGTTCGCTGGGCGAGCCGCCATTGGTTACACGTCCCCCCAATCCGCGTCCTGATTGGTCCCCTGCCGCCACTTGCGTCACTGTTACGACACGCTTTGTTACGATTGGTCGGCGCGGCGGTGAGGCTCGCGATGATTGGTTGCGCTGATTTGGTTGACGTTTGCAACCACTCAAACTGTGGAAGGGAGGGGGGGAATGTAGGGTTATTTCCCTAGCCCCGCCCCTTTTCGCAACACTCGGTTTCTGTGCCTTTTTCCTATTGGTCGGTTTGCCTCGCTCGGCCGTTGCTATGGTAACGAGGCCTAGCTTTAGCGCCTCGAAGTGGATCCACGGCGTAAATTTTCGCTGGTGTTCATACGGTTCTTCGCTCCAAATTTTTATGTTTTTATTTAGCTTCTAAAACACATGTACCTGAGGAAGTGGGTTTTTAAATAAGGACAGACACAGGTTCGCTGTTTAAGAACTGCGCCTTTGTCCTGGCCCTCTGCCTTGTTTACATCGCTTTCAAAGGTGTTCTGGTGCCAGACCTACGAACCTCTTCTGGTGCCTCTCGGTAGACTACTGTACTTGAATGCAAGTAGGATAAAATCTATCAGCCAAGGGAGTTACGTGGACGGCCTCCGTCTGGCGACGCTGAGGTCTCATCTCTCTGGGAATCATCGCATTGCCTGCTGCAGGGTGTATCGCATTAGTTCCCACGTCCTGATAAGCTCTGGGCGTTGCTGGCTCTTCAGATGTTTTTCTATATCTGCTGAATAGCCACGAGATGACCGTGGCAAGATACAGGCCAGGAAAAAATACCACAGTGTACCAGAGTCTTCATACGCCGGACATGCACATGCCCTGCCTTCTGTCGCATTTGAAATCATGAGTTCAGCATTTCTGAACTCCATGTTTGAAAGGTTGGTATCCCACCTCACCAAGGTGCTCTTGAGGTGGTAGTAATCTGCCCTACAAGATGACACTGGCCTGAACCTAGCCCTGAACCTGTATTTATAATACCACAGACATTATGACAATGCTACCATGTCATAATGTGCTTTGCACACACAGTGGTGGCCATAGCAGCTTTAAACGGAGCAGAAAAAAAATATGTCTCACAAAACTACATTTCCCAGAATTCCCTAACAAAATGAAAGCCATGGGTGGCAGAAAATTGTAGTAGGCATTTTAAATGTTATATGTGTTAAAAAATTATGT
>NW_024836703.1:0-1223 GCF_019175285.1 Sceloporus undulatus
CAAACAGGACTGGGAGTGGAGCAATAACCATCCCTCCCCTTTTTTTTTGAGCTGAAGAAGATATTTGCTGGCGATCCAGTATAGAGGAAACACAGGTAAATTCTGAAATGGAAGTTGTGATAGTGTTGGGAGGTGCTGCTCATCAAGACCCCCAACATGGTGCCCCATCAACATCTGCAACCAGCTGAGGGCTCTGAGGAGCTCTTTTCACAAGGTGTGTTTCCCCAAAATAAACATGTTCGATAAGTGGGATAGATGCATGGCTGTTTGGTGGATTGTTTTGGGGCATGTCTTTGCATCTCCAATTGCACAGGTATAATATGGAGGAGACCTAAATTGCAATGCTTATTATTTCAAGTGTACATGAGTAATGGTGGTGGTTTCACTGCATGCACATTTTAAGTACTCATCTGCAATCCAAAATTTTTGATTAAAAATAAAAAAAAGTATTCTGTTCCCTAGATCACAGAAGCAATGCAGGGAGCCTTTACTTTACAGTAGTGGTATGGTCTACTCTTCACTACTCCTTTTCTGTTTCTGTTGATGACATTTCTATTTGACCAGTCCAGCAAGGCCATAGTCTTGGTTTTATTTTTTTATTCTTCTCTGTCGTGTATCCCCCAAATCCAGACCACAGTTAAAGCATGTACAGTGCGCCCGCGCCATACACGGGCGCACCATACGCGGCCTTGAGCATACGCGCTCAAGCTGCGGGGCGCGCGCGGGGCGGAAGGGGCGGTGCGTTCCATTCAATTGAATGGGCGCATATGCGCCCGTTGCGCCCCGCGCGCACCCGCACCGCCGCGCACAAGCCCCATTGTTTCCAATGGGGCTCGAGAATAGGCGGAATTCGCCTTATGCGGAGGGATCCGGAATCCGACCATATCCCTTCGCCTCTATTGCCAAGATTCTGATCCATGCCCTAGTGGTCTCACGACTTGATTTCTGTAACATCCATCTGGCTGGGCTTCCTCTTTCTCACCTCCCTCCTTTAATTTCGGTCCAGCATTCAGCTGCACGCCTTGTTACATCTGCCCACCGCTCTGACCATATCTCTCCTTTGTTGTCATCCCTTCACTGGCTCCCCTTCCCTTTTCATATTCAGTACAGGCTTCTGTTGATTTTTAAAGCCCTCCATGGGCTGGCCCCTCCTTATTTATCAGACCTTCTTTCTCCTCACCTTCCCACTCATGCCCTCTGTTCTAGTAGTCAAGGTTTGCTGT
>NW_024836704.1:0-1223 GCF_019175285.1 Sceloporus undulatus
TGTTTACCCTGTTACGTGCCCTTTGGGACCGATAAAGAGGGACTTAAACCATTTCTCCTTGAACCAAATTAAAATTTAGTTTTCATGTTAAGGAAAACGTTTGTATGTCACCATGTGCATATGGATATGTTCTCACATAATGTATATACAGTTTATATAGATGCATGCTTTCTTTACATAATGGAAAACAAGGCACCAGACGGATTTTTTTCCAAAGAAAAAGGATATTTAATCGTGTTTTAAAATGTTAAGTTATATCGTTGATAAAATACAGCTGTGTTCTCAGAAATTGGTCTGCCGTCCTTAATATACCTAAACATTTCCACAGCAATAGCAATATTATTTAGCAATGGTTTTTAGAACAGCCTTCCTTTTGGTTTTCAAGTTTGGTATTATCCTTAATGTCTTCACAGTGTAACATTGCAATGGTAGGAACCATGATGTATTAATAGAAATGTAATATATACAATCCATTTTTACACCATTGTTTTCCTATATTCCCAAAAAAAATTATTTTTAAAACCATAAATGTATTGTATAACACTACAAAATAGATTTCCAATATTTGGGTAACTAATGAAACTAATCTATAACAGTCGGGTATTTATACCCCACAATAATATATACACCAGTAGTATAAACTGATTGGAAAACAAAAGTTAAAAGAAAAAAGAATCTAAACAACCGTGATTCAACATTGCCGTCTGGTAAAGTTATTCACATGTTGTACATGACACATTGTCAAACACATGTATATCAACATTAATAGATTGATACAAAGGTAAACCAAGAAAAAACGTTTTGAACAGATCAATGCTGTTGCCATAACTGAGGTGATGTTACGAAACATCAAATAATGTCAGTTTCTGGTGTTACCGACCCAAAATAATGCTAGTTACTGCAGATCTAACAGTTTGACCCTCTTTTTTGTGATTTGTAGAGTGTCCTCTGATGTTATTCGCGAAAGTTGGGAGGACAATTTTCGCAGGTGGTTCAACATCGGGATCAAGGACTTCTCCCCTCGTCTCACAAATATTGTGCAGGATGGCACATGCTGTAACCACAGAGATAAAATTTTCCTCTTTCACAGTTAGTCTACCAGAAAGACAACCCCACCTAGATTTCAATCGCGAAAAAGATCTCTCCACCACGCACCTTGCCTTACAATGGGCAGTGTTATAAGCAAGTTTGTCAGGTGTTAATTCTCCACGATATGGTGTCAT
>NW_024836705.1:0-1223 GCF_019175285.1 Sceloporus undulatus
GGAGCAGTGCTCATCTCTGTTACTAAGCCAAAGAGCCAGTGTTGTCTAAAGATGACTCCTTTGTCATGTGACCATCATAACTGCACAGAACACTGTTACCTTCCTACCAAAGTGATACCTATTTATCTACTTGCACTTTTACTTGCTTTCCAACTGCTAGGTTGGCAGAAGCTGGGACTACTGATAGGAACTCACCTCATCATGCGGCACTTGGGCCTCGAACTGCCAACCTTCTAATCATCAGAATTGGCATCTTAACCACTAAGCCACCACATTTCTACGAAAATAAGAAGCTCCATTACATCCTATACATTTAATGTGACATGTAGCTTAGAGCTTAGCATGGAGAGGAGTTATACATACCAGCATCATCACCGATGATGCACTCAAATGTAGATGTGATATTACAGAAGTGCATTACTACAAATATAATATTTTTAGTTGCCTGCTTAATCAGTGTACTTAATCAGGTATTTACTCTTCTGGTGAGTATTACATTGAAGTGCATTCTCTCACATATTTAAAGAGTTACTCACTTTTTTTGTTCCCAAGGGATAGGATGAACTTCACAGTTGGCAAGGAGATGAGGGCTGTATCTCGCCTCCACATAGATTATATCCTCCTTTGCTTTCATTTCCACAAACTCATAAGCAATTCTTTCTATAGCCTCACGGTCCCCCCTGCAAATGCAATACAGTATGAGTTATAACCAATCTACAATTAAGAGCCTGAAAAACATGAACTTCATATTTTGCCATAGCTCAAGTTCCAAGCTTCAGCAATCAAAGCTGGAGTGGATTTACCTCTGGTAACCTCTAGATTGGACTTCTGCAATGCGCTCTACATAGGGCAACCCTTATACCATACCCGGAAGCTACAGTTGGTACAGAATATGGCAGCCAGGCTGGTCACTGGTACTTCCAGGGCCAGCCATATTACACCTGTGCTAAAAGACCTGCATTGGCTGCCTATCCGCTTCCGGGCACAGTATAAGGTGTTGGTGATTACCTATAAAGCCCTACATGGCTTGGGCCCAGGATACCTGAACGACTGCCTCTCCCCATACATTCCGCCCCGCACCCTCAGAACCTCTGGGCAGCAACTACTTAGGGTTCCAGGGGCCAGACTTACCTCCACAATGAGGAGGACGTATTCCATCGCTGCCCCGGCCCTTTGGAACACGCTGCCCACAGAGCTCCGCTCGGCCACCTCCCTGGCTCAGT
>NW_024836706.1:0-1223 GCF_019175285.1 Sceloporus undulatus
ATATGAGCAAGAAGGGGAATGGCCTCTGCCTGCATTGAGATCCTTCACTATCATCTTAACTGAGAAGCTCTACAGACCACCCCTAAGGGACACCCTGCAGTCGCCCCTTTTTGCGATGGATCAGGGCTGCAGCAGTCTCACCCTGTGGCCCTGATCTGGCCTTTCGAGGGTGCGAAAAGGAGCCACAAAAAGCAGCTCCTTTTTGCGCCCTCAAAAGGGCACCATAGCCGCATTGCCACAGCTATGCAAAACTTCTTTGGGGCTGCGTCATGTGGAGCAGCACATGGCATCAGGGCGTCCTGGGAGGAAGAGTTGGGCATGCATTGTGAGGACACTATGCCCTGACACCGTCCCTATGCCGGCCTTAATGGCCGGTGTGTACAGGGCCTGAGTAGCATCAGGGGCAGCATGTAGGCCTGTGGCTCCATCGCAGAGTGGTTTGAGCACAAGTTTATGACTCTGGAGACCAGGGTTCGAATCGTAGCCCAACCATGAAAGCCACTAAGTGACCGTAGTCAGGCTACACTCTCTCAGCCTCAGAGGCTGATCAAGGCAAAGCCCCTCTGAAGAAATGTGACAAGAAAGCTCCTGATAGGGTTGCCATAAGTCAGAAATGACTTGAAGGCACACAACAACAGTTATTTATTTGTTTATTGTAACCTAAAACATAACATAAACATGACATGACATACAAAATGACATAAAATATATAGTAAGAATTCCTTTCATTCTTTCTCTCCTTCCTGAGATATCTATGCTTGGTGTTTATACATATTTTTGGTAATGTTCCTTCCTTATATACACATGATAATAGATAATAATAAAGGCTGCATCTACAATGTAGAATCAATGCTGTTACTTATATACAAATGGTTTTTGGATCTATCTGAAATATATGGATCAACCCAAATTCTGAATAACTATACAACAGCTTCTCTTACTTAAAACCAACAGTTGACATTTCTCCCAACATGTTACTTAAATATTTCTTTTCCAGTTCCCAAATACTGACAAGTTTCCCTAGGCTTTCGGGTTTCATGGCTTTTATATGGGGTAAATGTATTAGATACTGTAATGCGTTTTCACTTTTGTATGTTTTTAACCTTAAATTTATACACTGCTCCCTCGGGTTACGAAAGTAATTCGTTCCGCGGCCGCTTTCGTAACCCGAAAAGCCTTCGTAAGCCGAATTGCCATAGGCGCTAATGGGGAAAAGCCGCGTT
>NW_024836707.1:0-1223 GCF_019175285.1 Sceloporus undulatus
ACATTCTTCAACAGCACATACAGTTGCACATAAATCAATTCAACAGTTTTGCCAAACATTACAGCTATTTTGCAGTTGTGTATTATACCTGAGTACAAAATGTAAAGTGAAAAAAAATGGCCCTTAGTCTCTGTTCTGTAATGAGGCTTGGAAAGAGACAGTGCTGACATATCTTTTCAAATTCAAAAGGCACTGGAAGCAAACAATTATATCATAATTATGATCCCAGTACTTTCAACTATGGCAAGGTCATTCACTTAAGAAACCAAAGTAAGTCCTTCCATTGTTCTCTGGTAGCCTCAAGCAAATTTGGCCACAAACTAAATTATCTGCAGAAGAGTTTCGATTATCTGAAGTCTTGAATAAGCTTTCATTTTATGCAGAGTAGTGTGGCCAGAGGGGCCTAGGCAAATGTTGAGGAAAATCTAATAAATTGCACTAATAACTATATAAGTTGCCTCTTTACTCTACAGAAGGAAACTACAGTTTAGTGACTTGTGAAACAATAATGTGGGGGAAGAAAGAAAGAATCTCATAGTGCTGCCAGGTTCTGGCTTTTCTGGCTCCTTCATTTGTACATCACATTTATCACCCATATTTCTGCAATGCACATCTTCTTTCAATTAATTCAGTTGGTATTAGTCAAAATATTTTGACAATATATACATATTGTTATTGGTGTTGCTATTGTGGGAACCAGTATGCTGTAGTATTTTGAGTGTTGGACTGGGACTTAAGGTTTATATCCCCGCTCAGCCATAGAATCCCACTGAGGGTTCTTGAGCAAATCATATTCTTTCCGTGTTAAAGGAAGGCAATAGCAAATCCTTTATGAATAAATTTTGCCAAGAAAAACCTATGATAGGGTTATGACTATGACACTCATAAATGAAAGCTGATTTAAAAGCACATAACAACAGTCACCCTGCATTGAAATATTGATTCAAGGAACACCAAAGGAGCATTCTTCTTTTAAGAGACTGATTGGCTCCAGATCTTCTCATGTTCAGTGTGTGTTAGTTTGTTACTCAAAGGTTTAAGGTATCTAATAGTTGAGTTGGAACACAGACAGTTCTCTATTGTATGTGAACCTTTGAAGATTTGTGATTATATAACTGTCAAACAACAGCTATTATTCCTATTTTTTTTTTACTTCAGCTATTATTCTATTATCCTCCCCCCCTTTTTTTTTTTAACAAGATCACCAGTCCTGCTACTAGACA
>NW_024836708.1:0-1223 GCF_019175285.1 Sceloporus undulatus
CGAAAATTTCGTAACCTGGGTATTTCGTATCCCGAGGTACCACTGTATCACCTAATTTCAGAAGCAAATTTTAAAAAACAGTTTAGGGAGTACTCAAACTTGAGGGCCACTTGGCTTACCCTCAATTTAGGTCCAGAGATATTAATCCATATCCCCCAGCATTTCACAGATGGGGAAAGGAAGGCACATGTGGACAAGCAACACCAGAAGGGGATCAAGATGGCCAATGAAGATCACACAAGCGAGGAAGGGTACAGTAGTTTGTGTGTGCCTCCGACTCCTGGCAAGGGCTAGACCGTGCCACCTTTTCGCCTCCCCTCTCCCCTCTTTTGAGTTTATGGGATGCACACTCTTTTGAACTTGTAACATATTTTGCAGCAACTGAACTGACCTGAGGAGAAGGGGGAAAGTGGGAGGAGCAGAGAGAAATAGGACATTTTCAAAGCCCCTAAAAAAATGAGGTGACAAAGGATTACCCAGGACTCTCCAGGCCAAACTGGGACAGTATGTTCTCTGCTTGCTTTCATGAGCCGGTCCAGACACAGATTAAATGAATAGTCAGGATGGCAACTTACCAAAGAGCTGTTGTTCCTGGGCAGCCTCATTCTGTTGGAGCCCAACTCCCTCCGCTTGGCCTCTGTGTCAGCCATCAGGTGCGCAGGGGGTCCTGGTGGTCCTGCACTTGGGTCACTTCCAGCAAGAGAGGCCCAAAGCCTTGTACAAGGAAGCCAAGATGAAGTTCCTGAGAAAAGGGACCAGGGTTAGGATTGGCTTGGCAAGAAACCCTGCAGCACTCAAAGAGACAGAGACCAGCATCCTGCTGGTGAGATACGGAGGTGACATATGCCTCCTTTGGGCCGATGCAGAGGTGGGCATCCCCTTCCTCCCTCTGCACCAAACAAAGCCCCATGGACCTAGCATAGATTCACTGCAGTTCCCCTACAAAACAGATACTCCATGCCTTCTTAGAGTGGAGGGGGATCAGGGGATGGGAAATTGGAGAGGGCCCTGGTTATGTACCCTTGGCTAGATGTGAAATGAGTGCATCATAAATAAATAAATAACTAAATAAATCATCTGCTGAAACCTCCAGAGGTCCCCAGTGATTTTCTCCAGCATCAGCCCCTTTCCCAAGAAAGCTGCATCCACACTATAGAAATAAGGCACTTTGACACTGCTTTAACTGCTCAGTGCTATGGAATCTTGGGATTTTACCTTTGGGA
>NW_024836709.1:0-1223 GCF_019175285.1 Sceloporus undulatus
ATAGTGGAAGGGGCCCAGTCTACCTTTGCACCTAAAACCTCGTCCTCACCCGTTGACAAGGACAGTAAAAAGTTAGACGGCCTGGCTAAAAAATTCTACGCCTCGGCAGCCCTGGACCTTAAAATTGCCAACTATGCAGCTTGCATGGGGGCCTATGTTCAGTACCTGGTGGAGAAGATGGATCCCACCATTGCTGACTTGCCTGATGACAGGAGGCGTATGATGGCGGCTCTCAGGAACGAGATCCACCTGATGGCTGGACAGCAAATTATCTCTGCCAGACACTCCACAGACTGTGCGTCTAAGATCCTCTCTGGCTCCATAGCTCTCCGCCGCTATGCATGGCTCCGATCCTCAGACCTCACTCCCCAGGCTACGGCGGCTATTGAAGACATGCCCTTTGACAACTCGGGCCTCTTCAATAGAGAGACGGACGAGAAGCTCAGCTTCAGGTACCGGATGAAGACCGCGGCTAGAAAGCACGATATGTCCTCCGTACCGTTCAAATCCCCTCGTCAGAGGTACCCTGGTCAGCGCCCCTGGCACCCAGGAGGCCAGTACCGTTTTCAGCCCCAGGACCGTCCTTACCACTAGGACAATAACCCTCAGGGCCGATCTTCCAGGTCACCTGCTCCCCCGTCAGACGGCCGCTAATCTTCCCAACCCAGATACCAACAAGGGTATAGGAAGAAGGATGGCCGGGGCAAGAAGAGGTTCTGATGTGTTCTCGCGCACCTCGTCACCTCCAGGCTGAGCCCTTTCTTCAACAACTGGGCCGCCATCACTACGGACTCTTGGGCACTTAACATCGTCCGCAGGGGCTATGCCCTAGAGTTTTCTGAGCTCTCACCAACTGGAGCCTTCGTTTCAACCGTCCCCTCGGACACCCTTCTCGACGAAGTGCGCGCTCTTCTAGACAAGGGCACCATTGAACCTCTCCATCCCTCTGAGTTCAAGCGGTGCTTTTTTTCCAGGTACTTCACTGTACCGAAAAAAGATTCTGGCCTTAGACCAATAATGGATCTTCGAGCCCTCAATGACTTTATTGTCTACAAGAAGTTCAGGATGGTAACCCTTGCTTCTATCTTACCACGCCTGCAGGAGGACCACTGGTTCGTGACGCTGGACTTGAAAGATGCCTACTTTCATATAGCGATCCTGGAGGACCACCGCAGATTCCTCGCTTTTGCTGTGGGACATCAGGCGTACCAGTACAAGGTCCT
>NW_024836710.1:0-796 GCF_019175285.1 Sceloporus undulatus
TCAGGCTAAGAAGTGGAATCCCTCTGTTTTCTGAAGAGAAAGAGAGACCAAGATCTTTAAGGTACATTTTCATCTGCAATGAACAGAAGTATATAGAATTTGATAAGACCATTTTTACTTGCAGGGATTAGCTTAGTTAATGAAGGATAAAGAAATCTACTGTAAAGGATGAATATGGTTGAAAAAGCAGTCAGCTCCAAAAACAAGTTTCGAGTAACATAAGATGCACAAAATGGAGTTTAAAGCATCATAAATGAACATTCCCATCATGGAGGTGAGTCCTTAGGAAGAAAAGACAGGAAAAGATTTCTTGATGTTGATGCCGATTCAAAATCCTATGTACCCAAAATACTGCTGAACCTTTTTAAAGAACTTATATGTGATTTCTCTGCTAATTTAATAGGAAGGTGAACTTTCCAGAGTCAATGTTCAGAGCTATTCACCAAAGCATCAGTTCAAAGAAGGCTATACATCCTCACTTCCATGTGTCTTCTCACAATGTTTTTCTTCACAGGAGCCAGAAAGGAGCACAGCACAAGAACTGGCGGGTTGAGAGGGAGCATGGGTGGTGCGTTTGCGCATGGCTCTTGCTCACGGCATGCCCAGGCTAGTGCTGACTGCGACTTTTGGGGTCGGGAAGGAATTTTCCTCCACGGCGGATTGGCCTGAGATCCTGGAGGTTTTTCGCCTTCCCCTGGGCACTAGGCAGGAGTCACTTTGGGAGGTTAGTTGGCATATTGAGTTCAGTAAATAATATCATTTAAAGAAGGCAATACAATTAATATATAAATGGGAA
>NW_024836710.1:896-1223 GCF_019175285.1 Sceloporus undulatus
GCCTTCCCCTGGGCACTGAGCAGGAGTCACTTTGGGAGGTTAATTGGCACATTCAAATCCATTTAAAAAAAATCATGGTGAAGATAATAAAAATACTAAATCCAACATAAAGAGAAATAAGAGCTAATACAAGGAAAATAAATTTATTGATTTAAAACTATTTCTCGTTTCCTTTGCCTTTTTCACTAATCTGTTAAGCACGGTGCTATTACCCGCTGTTGCATGGATTCTGGGACAACATGGCTTGCTGTGCCAGCTAGCTAGGTATATGGGCTTATACATTAGAAATCTGGATTGTGTCAGCCTTGTAGTTTAAGCAGTATAATC
>NW_024836711.1:0-1223 GCF_019175285.1 Sceloporus undulatus
TCCCTCAGAGCCGGCTGTGGGGGCAGTAATGGCTTCAGAGACTGAAACTCTGCATGCACATTAGCAACCAAAGGCCCCTCCTGAGTATGCGCAGGGATCACAAGCCCCTTGCTGCTGTTGCTGCTTATTCTACTCTCGGCCTTTGGAAGAAGGGAAGGAGTACGCCCTTCCTTCCTTTCGTCCTTCTTTCCTTCCTTCCAGAATGGAGCCCAACCAGCGGAGCTGGACTCAGGAGAGAAAGGCTGGGAAGGCTCTGCTTTGTACATATAGCTCTGTTTCTCTCAGTGTGTGTGTGAGAGTGTGTGTGTGTGTGTGTGTGTGTGTGTTTGCCTCTGTTCTTATGGCTGGGAATGGAGCTGAGGACTGAGGAGAGAAGAAAGTGTCAGTTTTGTGCAAATTCACAACTTCTGTCCATCAATGAGTCCAGTGTGTTGAAACAGCAAAGACCTTTATTAAGAACACATAGTGAGAAATTCAGCTTTTAAATCAGAGCTGTGCTCCCCAAGCAAAGAATACATTAAATCCCTAAAACCAAAAACTCCAACCTCTTCCAAACCTAGCCCCCCACCTCCAATTCCCATAGTCTACGCCTCATAGGTAAAAAAGCCCCCTTTGCCATGCCCAGAAACTAGCCCTCTTTATGTTAATACTGACTACCAACTTTCTTCATCCAACATCCCACAGATTCCAAAAGCTATCATTCCCTTAACTATTCCAGCCAGCTGCAACAAATCCCACCCCTCTATCTAGCTAATCTATTCCACAACCCATAATCCCCAGCCAAATTTATAAACTAAAGCAAAGAAATATACTAATAGCAATTTAAACCAAAACTTAACAAAATATAACTTTAAAACTTAAACAGACATATCGACAGACAAACCTAACACACAAAATCACAAGGGCCTTTTCTTATCAAAAGTGCATTGAAAATATATTCTTTGTATTCCTTCTTGAGAAAAATAATGTCATTTCACTTCTGGGATTTGTGTGGCTTCTCTCCTGTGTGGACTCTCTGATGTCTCACTAGGGTTGACCTTGACGAAAAACATTTTCCACAATGCTGGCATTTGTATGGCTTCTCTCCTGTGTGGACTCTCTGATGTATCACTAGGTAGGATTTCGATGAAAAGCATTTCCCACAATGCGGGCATTTGTATGGATTCTCTCCAGTGTGGCCTCTCTGATGTCTCACTAGGTTTGACTTCAACAAAAAATATTTA